>NW_026944232.1:356027-401238 GCF_033297405.1 Parathielavia appendiculata | reverse complement strand
TAATAATAATAATAATAATAATAATAATAATAATAATATAACTATAAGAGAAGACTTTAAATTTTAGTAGAAACTACTAGTAAACTACAGTTCCTATTTATAGAGCGGTCAATGATCGTAGAGCGAGTCAACATATCTGTTGGAAAGCCAACAGCCACGGATTGACCGCACCGTGGTAATTGGGTACCAAAAGGATGGGCAACCACTCAATTGATGATGATGTTCCTGTCTGCGTTCTTCCAGAAGTTCCCTGCCTGTTCCTGATCCTGAGAATCCTGGTGCCAAGCCATTAGTCACCCCTGAACTGCCCTCTTTGACCACCTGCCAAATCCAACAGTACCCGACAGGCTCCCTTGGCGAGGCAGTCGGGTGGTGTTTTCGAAACCCAGACGAGTATCCCATCTACTGAGGCGAGCTGCGCTGTGGGGCTAAAGCTGAGCCAAGTGGAGCAGCCACATTTTGCATCAATCGCTCTTTTACCCCATAGACCCCAGACGGAAGGCGTGGATCGGGGGTCCTTGACCTGAATGGGCAAGCACGAGCCTGCCCCACGGGGGAACTTAAGAACTGAAGAATTTTTTTCGGGCGTCCCAATCCCGATCGTTGCATGCGGGCCTGCGTGTTTGATGCCAACCACTGGAATCGCGTCAACGGGACACGACCTCCCCTACCTTTACCGCCTGTTGCTCAGAACCAACAAAACGCCAGCAATGTTGCGCCGCCGTCGCCTGTTGAGGCTGGAAAAAAGCAGCTTACGGCATGGCTTTTTGGTTGACCCCGTCCAAACCGACGCACCCGGCCGTGACCAGCCTGGGCAGTGAGCAGGGCACCAGTTGGCCCGGGTATGGCCAATCATTTACCTGCTGTTGTTCTGTCCCGACAGATCCATGTCCAGCTTGGCCAGATTCCTCCCACCGGTTGGAATGACAATCAGGTCGGGAATACGGCTCGGCGCCAGGGCTAACAAGCCGCCTAGCGTCGTTCCCTTTGTTCTCCGTTCATCCACCGATGTGTGCCTGTTGGAGCGCTGTTGAGGTACGCCGGGCACAACGGACAAGTGTTGCACTACCTACTGTGCAGCATCCGGCCTGGCTCCGTCCAGCGAAAACTCGGCGCAGAACAGCGCCTCCCGAGGGCTGTTTGAGGGCAGGTCACTTCCCCTGTCATGCCACATCACCGCAGAATGTTCTGGGGCCATTTCACCATCAGAATACCAACAGCTGCTGGCTCAGTGCCTTTGGTCGGAATTCATCCCCTTCTGTTTGCCTCATCATATCGGCCCCCTCCATCAGGCGGCACGTCACTTCTACCCCGTGCAGACACAAAATCGTGAGACAGACTCAGAGCCCTGCTCTGAGAAAGAGGCTACGGGGAAATGACGGGGTACATCACAGGTACTGGTACACAACCATCCCGTTTCCCCAGAATTCTACACGTGTACTGGGCCGCATCCAGGATCCCTAATCTCACACCCTTGCTCCGTATCAAACGGCCGGCTTTGGGCCAAGATTCCGGTCTGGTCTCCTCGTCGCCCTGGCTCGGCTTGCTGC
The DNA here is from genome assembly GCF_033297405.1 of Parathielavia appendiculata. Classification (NCBI taxonomy): domain Eukaryota; kingdom Fungi; phylum Ascomycota; class Sordariomycetes; order Sordariales; family Chaetomiaceae; genus Parathielavia; species Parathielavia appendiculata. The sequence goes on along the minus strand of NW_026944232.1, from coordinate 399,688 downwards.
CACATATAGATACAGTCGGCCACAGAAACGGTTCTGTTCTGCTTCCTGTTTCTTCTTTTACGCGACCACCACTTGGCCCGACCATCCCTCTCGCGTGCTATTACCCATCACAGACCTACCCTGTATCATCCGTTAGGCACAGCAACCGAGGACACACGCCGCGGCTCTTGATACCAGAGAATAGGACATAGCCGAGTATTAATACATATCAACCTCGGTCGCCCACCTACCCTCGGCCTCGCTTCAAATACAGCCTCCAACCGGCCCGCCACCATTGCCCACCGAACGTCAAAAGCTTGTGCTTTCTCATTTCACTCGGTTGCCCCTTCGAAGGTTGCCTGTCCTGAATCACCGCCCGGTTCTCGCCCAAAGCGTAGTCAACTTGATCCAAACCCAGGTCTCTCAACCACCACTCACCCACCCCAACCACCACACCACCCGCCGATCATCTATCTATCTACCAGCCGCCATGCCTGCCTCCCAGGTCGCCACCCCGCTCGCCGCGCCCATCCCCATCCAGGGCCAGCGCCGGAACCTAGGCCTGATTACCACCCAGGAGCTCTTTGCCAGCATCAACGCGACGCTGGCGTCTAAGACGGACCAGCTGGTGACGCCCATTCACCACATTCAGGAGCAGGACTACTCGGTTCCAGCGCCACCGCCGCCGAGCCCCGTCGGCTTCCGCGATCACTGGCCGACGTCGATGCGTCGTTGAGAGCACATGCCACTGGCCGATTGCCTGGCGCGGAATTTCCGTTTTTGTTGTTGATATTCGGTCTCATGGGCGTTACGGTGTCATTGGGGAAACGGATTGGGATCTGATTTTTCCTCGCACGGCGCGATACACAATACGACTTTCTCTTCGGCCCACTGTACAAGTACACCAACCGACTTACAAGACGTCCCGACACTCGCGATTTACGCCCTTTATTTACTTCACATCACCGTAATTCTCTCTCCGCCGCGGGGCAAACGACAACGCCTTTCACGCGAACCCCATCAGCGAGCAGCGATTTCACTTTTCTCTCATTTGTTTGGTCAGTTTTGGATTTGGAATGGAGCTGGGCAAGGTCGGGACAGGACTGGGCAGCAAGACAGAGCAAAGAGCGGGCGTACATAAAACAGTATGGTTTATCTTCCTCATCGCCACTGGTTGGGTGTGTTTTAGTAACTGCTGGGTTATGACTGGGATGTTGCTACTGGTAGCATTGATGAGGCAGAGAGGAAGATACTACGAGTAGTATGTCTGTCAAGTAATCCTCTTCCACCTGCCTTGGTTTGCTTTCTCATGTGCTTGTTGCATAACTCAGTTTATATCTTCGTCCTGTCTTCGACCACAGTACCAACTCACCCATATAGGTGCTATTGTCGATTGTCTGCATGCGGGGCCCATTGGAGCAGCATCCAGCACTTACTTATTTCCATATTTCCCACATTTCCGAGGTCTTCACGACTAGCGTTACCGGTCACCTGTCTATTTCCGTGATTGTTGTTGTGGCGCGCAAGAAAAAAACAACGATGTCGCGGAAAGTTTGAGTGACTTGGAAGTTTTATGTGCGGGGAGAGTAGTGAGACAAGAGCGAACAATGTCGTGTTCAGCTGTCGTGGTCGGTCGCTGGGAATGCAAGAGATCGGGGACCTGTCGAAATGGGAATGCAGGCGTTTCCAGTACAAAATTCGCCTGCCATCAGGTCCGGGGGATGTCGGTCTTGGGGGTCCGTGAGCTACGACAGCAGGGACTGGCTGGCTGGGAGCTGGTTCCGGTTCGGAAGCCTGTATCACAGTCGTTGTATACCTTGTGTTATACGGGGAGGCGAGAATAGCTGATTCGCCTCGGGATGAGGTGTCTTGGTTGCGGGCTTCACTCCTGAGCTTCGGGACGTTTCACTTTGTCCTGTGTCCGTCGGTGTGTGGGTTCAGTGTCTTAAGACTCCTGAGCTGGCTTGTTTATACTAAGAAAGGAGAGTCACTGCCCTGACACTACTCCCTACTCACTCGCCTGTTCGACAGAGATGAGGTGTTCAGGACCTTTCCAGGAGTAGACGGATCATGTCGCCTCCCCAGGCTGGACTCGGGTGACCACTCCTCGTGGTGGGTCGTACTGCCACCAACATGTCATACGGCATGTCGTTATCGCCAGCAGAGGTGTCGAGCTTACCCTACGTGCAGATGAATACACAGCGGCTCCGTCTCAGGCCGGCGTACAAGCACAAGGCTGTGCTCGTCGGATCCATATTCGTACAGATGTTTCGTTCGTCTGACGGCCTCACTTCAGGCCAGTGGGCAGGCTCTGCAACACAGTGTTCCATTGCTATTTAATATCGCCTGAATGATCGGGCGCAGCCCGGTGCATGAGTCCAATCCAGGCTTTCCGTGGGGGCAAAAGCTGCGATGTCGTCTTCCGGACGGGGTTTGCGGATCCTCGCCATCACGACAACGCTGCATGCGCGGGGTATGCGCTCGATGGATGCCTTGGCAGGCGTCGTTATGTGGGTAGATGGGAATTTTGTAAGGTGCTGCCCCGGGGAATCGAAGCCGAATAGTTGGGGTTCCTAGGCGCTATGCTGTGTTATGAAGGCACAGGAGCGGTGGTTGCCTTTGTCACTGCAATGTCAGCGGGATTGAACGATTGTGGTTCGCAGGCCCAGATGCGCCGTCGTACCACGCCGCATCTTCGGGTGGGGGGTCCCCGGGTGGGGATGGTGGGCGGAAGAGAGAATAGCCATATGTGTACGGAGTACAATGAACAAGGGCCCCTGAGCAGCCAACTCTTGGGTATGTCATACTGGAGAAACGTGAGTAAATCTAATGAAAATCACCATCGCTATATTCGTGGTATCAAGGCCATGTCGCGCCGTCGCAGTGTGCTCAACAAGTAGACCACCCCCAACCCTCAATCCCTTCCGTGCTCCGCTCCCAAATAACAATCCCCAATGACCATATCAAAGCTTGGCCTCTTCCTTGAGCGTGCCAACTTTTAGCTTAGGCCCGTACTTTTCGAGCACACTCTTGCTGTGGTACTTCCAGAACTGCTTGGTGGCGTCCTTGCCGGCCACGCGCTTCAGGATCTTTGCGCCGCCGGGGTGGTCGTCGACGAAGCCTGCGGTTTGCGTTGGTTAGCCACCGCCTTAAGAGTTTTACTTACTTCCGCCGAACTATCGTTTGCAGACGAAAGCCAGCGTCGGCGCCATTCATTCCAGTCACAGAGGGTGAGTTCCGTAATCCAAGGGACCGAGGTCAGGATGCATACCGGCAACGTCGTAGACCCCGTCGTCGATAATGATGTACATGGACTTGTCGTCCTTGTGCTGGGCGACCTCAGCCTTGGTGATCTGCTTGGACATGGCGGCGGTATTGAAGACAGAGCAGTCAGTGGATACGGAACAGCTAGTCGTCGGAAACGGTCTAAGGAGGTTCTCGCAAGAAATACACAGGAAAAGACCAAATAGAGCGAGGGTAAGAGTGATTGTTAATTGTCGAGCCCCCGAGTGGATAATCATGGAAGACACTCGGCTTCGGCCCCGCAGTTTGCCTTGAACCTCGGCTCAGCAGACCCGCCCCGAGAGCCGCCAAGAAGTCTGGCGCACCCCACGACCCCGGTCATTCCCCGGATTTTGCTCATATCAGGGGTAACATGACCATTCGTTGTTGAGAAAGGTAACGAGTTCAGGCTTTGCTCAGTTTTACTCTCCATGATATCAAACGGAAGAATCATTGCCATTGCCGTCTTCGATGGTCCCGGGATACCTCTACCAGGGGTACTGTCAGCTATCCCGTAGCACCCAGAATCATGCCGTCTATACTCTTAATACCCACCCCAACGCCATGCAATGCCAGAGACAAAACAGAGGAAAAGAAAACTCGGCCAGGGAATCGTCTAAACCACCATCCATATCATCCAAGCCAATCCTATCCACACAAACGACCTTATCACCTCGAGCCTGACCCCCGCGCTCGATGCCAGCCCGCAGCATGGCCTCCTCTCGAACGAGACGTTATTCATCCTCGCCGCCACCTCAAACACACTCCCCGGGTAATTCCCAAAGTTATAATAGTCCACGTTGAGGACATTCGGCGCCCTGCCCCAGTCCGACCGGCAGTTATTCGCCGCCAGGCCCAAGCTCCCCTGGCCCTCGACCGCGTTCGTAACATTCAGCTGGCTGACGGCCGGCACGAGTATCGTGGACCCGAGCAGCGACACCTCGGCATTGAGGTTATGATTCATCAGATACAGCCTCCTCCTCGCATCCTCGGCGCTCAGCCCGGGCGGCCGCTGCACGGTGCACGGAAACGCCGCATCCACGGGGTCGAACGGCGTCTCCCACATGTGCGTGAACTCGTCCAGCAGCCAGGGGTACGCCGTCTGGTTAGCCATGTAGTCTAGGAACATGACGACCCGCTGGCCTGACAAGATCAGCTGGCCGAGCGTGGGCCAGTCGTCGAGCCCCATCGGCACCACGGCCGGCGTGTACACGTACTGCGTGATGCCGCTCGCCTCGATCGCGCCGACGTACTTGTCGGGGCTGGAGTAGTTGCCGTTGCCCAGCAGGATCGTCACCACGTCGTACGGGTGCGCCGCAACCCAGTCCTTGACCTGGGACAGCCAGTCCGTGATGGGCCCCGCGTCGAGCAGATCGCACGAAGTGTGGCAGAAGTGCGGCGGGGTCGACGCCGTTGCGTTGGTCGGCCACTGCATCTGTGCCTGGAGGAAGCGCACGCCGTCGTTGAGCTGGTCGAGCACGGGAAACTGTTGGTTGGCGGCCGCGCTGCCGGCGCGCACGAAGGGGCTGTTGTGGCAGCCTACTTGGGTGATGTTGCTGTACTTGCGCGCGCAGAGTTCCGGGTAGTTGTTGCAGGGGCGAGTGTTGGTTGGCTGGGCCGGCGCAGTTGCGGAGGTGAAAGTTGAGGTGCCATTGGTGTCGTAGGTTGTGGTGGAAGAGGTGACGGAGCCGGTGAGGTAGGTTACCGTGTTGGTTTGGGATGTGTCGGTGATGTTTGCTGTGAGCGTGCCCAGGTCGGTCGGCAGGCTGGTTGTTGCGAGGGTGACTCGCGAGGAGGGGGTCTGGTAGGCGCCGGTTGGAAGGCTGGTGCTTGATTTCGTTGCGTCGGTTCTCGTACCCGTCAGCACTGTGATGTCGTCGGCCACCTCGACGGATTGGCAGCGGGCCGGGCTGATGCTGAGGGAGAAGGCCCAGAGCAGGCCGGCCATACACGTGAGAGACAACATCATATGGGAATGTCGGAGCGAGTCAATTTAGATGAAGGCATCGAGAGGAAAGAGTCTGACCAAGACGCGGATATGTCAATCAGTCAACATTGGGCTCACAAGACAGAATCATGCCGCTGGCTAGCCAAGCTTAAAACATGCCCCAAAGGAGCATTGTGGAGACTCTTCCCCTGTCACACTGCCGCAGCAGTGGGGCTTCCGCGCGTCTAGATCCCTGCAACGATCAGCGGTTGCTTGAGAACACGAGACAACTGGTTCCAAACCAATCCACGTCTGCTCAGTATCGCTTGCCCGGATTCCTCGAGATAAAGTCCTTTCCCCATTGATGAGTCCAGTTCTCTTCTCAACAGTGCTGACTGTGGTGCCGCTGACTGTGACTCCAGCAGATTCCTCTACCGGTTGTTCCGAGCAACGCTTGATGACGTATTTGCCAAGACATCACCCGCTGCTATTAAGATTTCTGAATTTTTTTTAGCGTGCCGTCAACGCCACTCAGTCTTTGCGTACGTGTACTTCATACGGAGGTAAATCTACCTTGAACTAACTTCTACCGGAACGGTGTGTTGTCATGAAAGGAAAACCACAAAACGGGCCATCGTCCATAAGTTGGGAGCTTCAAGTTACCGCGTGAAGGCAGAAGCGCCGGGCTGCTGACCGCCGGTTATCAAGGTTCACTGACAGCCAGTGGAGATGTCATCGCCAAACGATTTCCAAACAACAGTGGACCGACCGGCTGGATCTCTCAGCGCATCTGCATTCTGCGCAGCCCACTGCAGTGCTTGCTTGGCATGCCCCCCCTGCACACGGACATCATGATCGAAGGGAGCTCATCAGCGCCTTTCTAACCGTCTGGCAACTCATTTCTTTGCTGTCGCTCCTTATTCATGCGCTTCAGCTTCAAGTTCTCCACTGAGATCTGAAGCGACTCGATTTAGCAAACTACACGATTTAGCAACCTACACCTGTTGCATTTCTCTTGCATCCTGAATCTCTGAATTCGGCGGCGTCCGGGGTGTCATTGTGTGTGGCATCGCCGGAGTGAGCTTCAACCTAACTTAACCCCTAGCTCGACTTCGCAGCAGGCCTGCGGGAGCCCTAACGCCTTTTCCTTCCCGCCTCCAAATCGACGAAATCCAGCATGGAGTTACCGGCAGCGCTCCGGTCCCGCCTGAGAGCCGGCAGCGAAAAGAGTGCCTCATCATCGCCGACAAGTCCAACCTCCAAGGAGCAGCTCGGCCAGGGGAGCGACCTCACTCATGCCAGCATCAAGCGAGCAACGAGACTGCGCCGGGGTTTTGCTCTGAGCGCCTCCTTTGCATACCTCGTGTCCTGGATCTTCCTCCTTCTCGTACGCCAAAACCTCTCATAAAACACGCCCTCACTTGTCCTACTCTCGCCACTAACATACACCCCCCAGGTCGTCATCGGCTCCACCAACTCCGGCCCCGTCCTCTCCACCATCTACTTCTTCAAGCTCAACCTAGCCGACATCATCCCAACAAGCGTTCCCAACGCCTCACTAATCAACAGCATCGCCCAGTCCATCGGCCTGCACGACTTCTACCAGGTCGGCCTCTGGAACTTCTGCGAGGGTTACCTCCACGAGGGTATCACCTTCTGCTCCCACCCCGAGACCCTGTACTGGTTCAACCCGGTCGAGGTGCTCATGAACGAGCTGCTCGCGGGCGCGACAATCGCGCTCCCCACGGCCGTCGTCACCATCCTCTCGGTACTGCGTATCACGTCGCAGATCATGTTCGGCTTCTTCCTGACGGCCTGCGTCCTCGCCTTCTTGCTCGTCCTGCTCTCCCCCGTGGCCGTCACCTCGCGCTGGTGGAGCCTGCCGCTGGCCGTCGTGTCGTTTGTCGAGATGATGCTCGTCCTGGCGGCGAGCGTCGTGGGCACGGCCATCAGCGTCGCGTTCAAGTACGCCGCCGAGGCGCAGAGCGATCTCAACATCCGCGCCGAGGTCGGGGTTAAGATGTTTGTGTTTATGTGGCTGGCGACCGGGTTCAGTATCTGGGGTTTTGCGGTGCATTCTGGGATGGGCTGCTGTTGCACGTCGAGGAGGGATCTGAAGATTGGGAGGAGGGTTGTGGGCCGGGATGGACGGGGGGTGAGGGAGGGGGTGGAATAAGTAAGCGCGGAGGGTTGTCTTGGGCAGGGGGATACAACTTTGATATCATGGTGCATAGCTTGGTTGGGTTATTAGACCGGTCACATAGAAGGGGTACTGGCATGTTTGGCGCATAGAGAGGTTCACAGCGTTGAGTTGAATTTCAGTCATATTCATCAGGGCTTCAAAAACGCCGCCCGACTGCCTCGCCAAGTGGAGCAAAGTCCAGACGAGTATTGCCTTGGAGCATACATGAGTCATTCCCTACCAACTCAACTGCTTCAGTGCGCTGCGTGTTCACTGGAACTATGAACGTGGCTCTCAAAATACACACACCGCGTAACTCAAATCGACTTCAACGAATAGATTCCAAGCGTCATCTACCCATCGGCAAGTAGACAGTCAGAGTATAGTTACATACACATAGTATCAAGAGATAACTATACACAGTGCATAGGCCAATCCCCCATTTTGGGAACCGCCGCTGCCACCGCCAGACCACCCTCAACAAACATGGCTAGCTCAGACCCTGCGGCACCCAGATCCAAGGCCACAACTTTATCATCCCCTCCGGCAGGTTTCCGCTTCACAAAAATCATCCCCTAGAAGCAAGGAACCCAGAAGGGTATATTGTCAAAAACCTCCCCACAGAAACAGTCGTTGAACTGTCCGTTCTGGCCACGAGCTGGACCGACTTCCCCACCAGGGAGAAATCAGTACTCCGGCGAATTGCCCAAGAAGAAATATCAGGGAATGAACGCAAGAGAGTATTACATCTCAAGACAGGCTGCAGCCATCGAACCCCCCCAAAAAGGGGACACAAGCAAAAAAGCGGGAGGCGTGAAAGCCTACCGGGGGAAATCCTCTGGAAATTGAACCCCGGGCACGGCACGACGATGGGTAGCTCGAGCCAGTCGAGTCCATTACGTCGGACGTATCCCCCCCGGGGGGGGGGGTGGGGGCATGAGGAATTGCCGCCGACAGGTTCCAGCTCAACCGCTGCTGTGTTTCAAACAACGAAGTGAGTTTGAGTGAGTGGAACGGCCATCATTTGCCTTCTTCTCGCGAATTGGCCCTGGACTGTCGATGTCGGACTTGGGTGGTTTTCCCCTTTGGAGAAGAGGTGAAAAACACCGAGGACAAGACTGTGAAGCGGAGTCGTAGAAAGCTCACGCCTCTGGCCCTACTATTAACCAAGTCTTTTGGTCGGAGTGACTCAAACAAATCTTCCTTTCTTTCCTCACCCGAGGCAGGCGGCGCCAGCAGCTTACTGGCGGACGACGATGCCGTTGCGGCGGGAGCTGCGCTCCACGTACTCGGCCTCGTCCTCGGACGACGAGCACGAGTCGTCGTACGAGCAGCGGGAGCCGCCGCAGTCGAGGCGGACGCGCTCGCCCTTGCGGGTGATGCCGTAGCGCTCGCAGGTGCAGCTCGAGCAGTCCGACGCCGGGGTGCTGTAGCCCGACGAGCCGGAACTGTCGGAGCGGTACGAGAGCGAGGAGCCGACCGACGACGCGGGGGAGCCGGGGGCGCCAAAGTCGGTGATGACGTCCTCGTTGTAGTAGTCGTCGTAGATGCCGGTGGCGGCGAAGCGGCTCGAAAGCTCGTCCTCGTCAAAATCGTTGTCGAGGATGTGGCGGGTGGCGTTGGGCGACACGGGCTTGGGGGCCTTGATCTGCGAGACGGACAGGGGACGGCCCTTGGGGATGTCGCCGGCCACGGAGGAACGGCTCTTGGAGGACGAGGTCGACTTGCGGGACGACGACTTGGAGGAGGACGAAGAGGAAGACTTGGTCTTGGGGACGTCCAGGATGTTCAGAGCGCGGCCGGTGGTGGGCTCGACGGTCGAATCCTCGCTGGGGTTGTGCGAGACGTGGTAGCCATCGATGATGTAGTAGTACCAGTAGCGCTGGCCGGGCTGGAGGGTGGTCTGCTGGAAGCGGAAGGTGCCCTTCCACGTGCCCTTGGACGACGACTTGTCCTTGGAGAGCGGGAGCTGGCCGCTGTAGTTGTCCCAGGAGCCGAGGAGGTGAACGGTCTTGACGCCAGACGAGACGCGGAGAGAGAAAGAGAGCTGGATGGCGGACATTTTGGCTTCGTTATTAAGAAATCGAGTGCTGAATAATTAAAGTGTCTTGAGAGAATGATCTTTTGCGCTGAAGAGCGTGACGAGCAAGTAAACCAGTGTTGTTCTTGATGGTGAAGTGGATTAGATGGTGTGAGTAGCAAGGCCAGCAAGCTACCGAATATTGATTTTTGGGACTAGTTTGGATTAACAGAGCACAGCTCCGTGTAGGATGAGTGTAAAAAAAAAGTGTAAAAGAAAAACAACAGAAACTGGATTTTGGTTGAGTGCTTGCTGCAGAAGGAAAAAGAGAAGGCAAGGAAACGAGGCCGAGGGAGCGGCCTTATATCATCGCGAGCCATGTCTGGGAGGGGGGGGGTGAAGCCGGCTGTCCACTCAACGTCCTCCTTGCTTGGCAACCTGGAAATCGGCTGGGGTGACACGGAAGCAGGCCACATGGAATCGGCCATCCATGAGCATGGTGGGAGAGACCATGCGGGTTGCCGGCCGAGAAGTGCTTTCTCGACAAAGCCAATTGGGTTTGCTATGGCGGAGATGGATGCCGCCGAAGCCCATACGGGCCCCATGCAGCAGTACTGCAAGATGGGCGGCTAGGACTGAAGTCTGGTTGCATATCCAAATGGAATTGGACCTGTTTGGGAAGTTCATCAGATGGGGGGGAACTTGAAGTTCGCTTGGATGAGTGAGAAGCATTTCTCGTGGGGCCGGGAGCTCGTCCTGGCCCCGCAGATGTGCCGCGTTGATCACATACGCTAAGCCTTCTACAGCCTAGCTGGGCGTCTAAATCCATGCCCAGATTGGCCAATCATGGCACAGGCAGCCAACGTCTTCGCTTCTTCCCAGTGCAATGCATCATCGCTCATCACACAGGTGCATGCAGCTCCCGCCAATAATCGACAGTTGTGTTTTCGCTGGCCTGCTGTGTCCCATCGCCCAGTCACGGACCGAGTAGGAACTCTCAACGACCTGACCCATGGCGAGGGATCTCAACAAAAGAGAGCATTGACAGAGCAAATCAAGGCAATGGAAGCGATGCGTAGGTACCTTGCGCCAGGCACGCCGGCCTTCGAGTAACTAGGATTGATGCCATCGTGGAATCGCTAGTCAGTTGCAGCATCAGCAATGCGACCCTCTGTATTCGTACCGAGTCCGGAGTCAGCAATGCTGCATCGACCATGGGGGGAGGTTGGCCGCAGATTGGGTCGTCCATCATCGATAGCGCCGCATTTCCGGCCACTCTCTCTGTCTCGCTGTGGTAAAATCCGGGTCAAGTGGACAGCGTCCATGGGTCTTTCTGTGTGGGCTTTTTACTTGCAAAAGACGAACCTCCCTGACAAAGCATGACACCCGGGGCTCTGGAGACGACTGTCGTACTGAGGTGGTCGACATATCTGGCCTCATGGCGAGCACGCCGCAACGGTGCGCCACGGCGACATGAAGGTATCAGCTCATGGGTGAACCCCCGCTGCCCTAAAGAAAAGCGGCCAGTCCGGCAGGTGCAGATGTGCTTTAGAGTCAGTGAGCGGAAGCTGATCGCCGTCTGCATGGCACGTAGAAGTCTACCGGAACCTCCTTGGCCCAGTTGCCTCTGTCTTTGGTGGCTCCCCGTGGACGTCAGCCCGCATTGCTCGGTCAGGAAACCAGCATACAGTAGAGCACCTACCTACTGCATGCAAGCCATCAACTGAGCTGCGGCGAGTAACAATATGTGAGCAGAAAAGTGGGATGCAGCAACGCCAAAGCTTAAGCAGCATGCTCGCTACTCGAAGATGCAGCCGAGGATCACCCAGTGACCACCGTCTGGGCACCCCAATGGTCAGGACGCTCTGAAGCTCCACAGTCCTTGCACTGAATAGCCGCCGAAACTCCCACCCTTGCGCGTTTTAACGCCAACTCCCGCAGCTGAAGTCCTCTGTGCTTCCCACTTTGCCTGAACTTGCAGGCTCAATAGCGCACTACTCAGCCCTGGGCTCGGAGAACAACAGAGATGCTCCGCTTCCAGTGGTACGGTGCCAGGTAAGATATGGTACCGCCATGCTGATATGCATGTTAGCTCATCCTGCGAACAATGACAGCAGCGCAGGAGCCAAAAACTCTCCCGAGCGCCCGCTGGGTCTCCTTTGAAGGTTGGGATTATGGGGGCCATGAAGGAGCGATTGCAGACAATGCTGGGCAAACTTGATACATGTGTCGTTATCCGCCATGCAGAATCTTCACAGGCCAGAAGTTCAACATCAGCAAACCCTTCTCGGCAGGACAGTATTGGCTCTGTCTTGAGCTGGTCGCAGCAGATGGCAGCCTGATCATCGCCCGGTGTCCGGCTCCCCCGGCATCCTAACATGCCGTCGGCAGTCAGCAAGATGAGCTGTACTCGATCGCGTGCGAAGTGGCTACTATGCAGTTCGTGCGGCGGAAGCTCCCAGCGGTCACAGTTCCTTGCGTATACGCATACGAAGGCCCTGGATCGCCATTTGCGGCCGACGCAGGCGCCGTGTACATGCTTCTGGAAGGCTTCTAGGGGAACACATTGCAAGATGTCGCCTTTGATATCTGCAGATCGGCCGTAAGTGACCGAACGACACCGTGCGCCGCTCACGTTCCAACCGGCGCTGCCTAGATCGCCGCTCAAGAGCATATCATGGCTCCGTGGACTGCAATGCAAGCAGGAGTGGCAACCATGACATACCCCGAGATCGGCTCCATCTGTTCCGTCTCAGAGAACGGGGAGCCCGTCATCAGCAGGCTATCCACCGCGTCCGCCGAGGGGCTAGCAGCCCAAGAACTTTTTCCAACATTGCCGAGCACTTCACCGCAGTCGGAGAAGCCGCACTCAGCAAGCTGAACCTTCACGCTGGAGACACAGACGGAGGCACGCAGTTCTTGCCTCAGCTAGGTGCCCTCGTCTTCCTCGACATTTTCCGGAACACACCTTTGTTCGCAGACGACTGCCCCAAGGCAGCGTTTCCCCTCAACCACATGGACCTCGGCACGCAAAACATTCTGATCGACGACGCCTTCAACTTCCTCGCTATCATTGACTGGGAACTTGCTCAGACGGGCCCATGGCGGGTCAACCACTACCCCATGCCATTCCCCTTGCTCTGGTCGGATCAGGACATCAACAGCATTCTTGGGAACCCGGACCACATTGCTCACGGAAACGTATCGCGCCAGGCGGCTGCTCGGAAGATGTATGCTCAGGAGTTTTGGGAGGTCGAAGAGGGACTTCGCGAGGAAGGGCGGGCTCTCGGGCAGTCGTTCGCCGATGTCTTGGATAGCGCCGCCTCGAGAGTATATGGGTGTCTTACCAGATTGCGGGGCGTGCCGGAGCACGACCAAGACCTTGTGCGCGAAATGGTAAGGCTTGCGTTTGGGTTTGAGGGCGAGGAAATGGAACGGTATCTGGCTGCTCTGAAGGTGAGGTTGCAGCATGCCGGTGGGCCAAACAGGTCACGGCATGGGGCAGTCTCGGGCGATCAAGTTTTGAGGTGACTTCTTGATGAGGCTCTTTGTCCATGATTAGCTCTCATGAGAGGTCGCCATCGAGGAGTGTGCTTTATTGGGAGCGAGCAATAAACCGTGACAAGAGCACATCGCCCAAGGCCAGGTCAAAGCATTGAGCCTTTGTGAACGAGACCGTTGGACATACTCATCATGTCTGAGACCAAACTCGACCTGGTTAATTGCAGTCAAGATGCTTCTGCTTCCCTCCCGTGGCTGCTGCCTGAACTTGACCCACCGCCGGAGAGTGGGTCTTTTTATTTCGTCAACCATCCGGAACTTCAACCCTGAGAGACAAACTCACGCCTTGCCCACTTTCAACTGATAATTGGACCCTGCTCACCACCTGTCTGTCACACACGGGATGCGGCCAGTCAAACGGACTTACACCAGCAGAATGTCCGTCCCGAAACCCGCCACGGATGCCTTCCCCGACGACTCCCTCATCCAATCCATCACGGCCTACGTCAAAGCCTACATGCAGAACTACGACGCCTCCCATTCCTGGGACCACATCGAGCGCGTCGTCTCCTTGGCACATTATATATACGCCCACTCAGACCCGGCTTTCCAGTCCACGCTCGACCTACGAACCATCCATCTGGCCGCCCTGCTGCACGACGTAGGCGACCACAAGTCAGTTTCCCCCAGCGTTTTTACTCCACCTTCCTCTCCACCACCCTCAACTCTCCTCCTCACAGCAATTTCAGATACCTCCAACCGAACGAATCACCCTCAACCCAAATCCAAACCCTCCTCCTCTCCCACTCCTGCCCCCCTTCCCTCGCCACACAAATCCAAACCATCTGCTCGGGCGTGAGCTACTCCTCCGAAATCAAAGACCCCTCCCGCGTAACCGCGCTCATCGCAACACATCCGGAATTGGCCGTCGTGCAGGACGCCGACAGGTTGGACGCAATCGGCGCTGTGGGCATCGGGCGCATGTTCACGTACGGCGGGGCGAAGACGGCTCGGGATATGGCAGGGACGATGGCGCATCTCGATGAGAAGCTGGTCAGGCTCGAGGGAATGATGAAGACGGCTGTGGGCAGGGAGGTGGCGCGGGTGAGGGGGGAGAGGTTGAGGGTTTTTCGGGGGTGGTGGGTGGATGAGATTCGGGGGCTGGAAGTAGTTGATGGGGAAGTGGTTGATGGGGAGGTGCCAAGGTGAGAGGGTGGTGTATGGCGGGGGGCGGGAAAGAGGGGTGCAGCAATGGGGAAATGTTGTTCGGTTTGGTTGGCTAAAAGCCAGAAAGCTCACCGACCAGCTGCGCTTCCGGTCGAAACGAGGAAAGGAGGTGGTTGGCTACGGAATCCAAAACCGCCGGGTGGTTTTACTCGATTAAAACCGATGCCCTGCTGGAGGGAAGGCACCAGCTCGGGGTTGTTTACCCCTAAGCTGCCCACTATTGAGCCATGGGCTCTTTGGTGGGCTGTTGGAAAATGGGACGTGGAAAGTTGCGTACCCCTGGGGTGCTGAGTGGTTGGGGTAGGCAGGTGTCTGCAAGTGAGTTCAGATGAAACATCGTGGCCGGCCTGTGGCGCAAGGGGCAGGGACGGAGGGATATCTTGCATCTCAACCGGGAACACTGATTGGTATTCTACCCTTTGATCTACTCGTCCATACACGCCCTATCTTTCCCTCACATCCATATATCATTTGAACGCTTCCCCCACCCACCATACACCAGCAAACTCGCACCATTAAGAATTAAACAACCTCCTCCCTATCCGAAACCATACCCCTCTCTCCCCCTCTAATATACCCCACAGTCATTCCCAGACCAATGCGCTCAAGACCTCATCAACCGAAGATAAGTCTATGAACCCTTGAACTCAAGCCAACAAAGCAGCAACACCACCCAGCACTACCATCGCGCCCGTCGCGACCTTGTTGACAGCCGCGCCGCCAGTAACAATTGGCCCCGACCCGCCGGTCTTGGTCCCGCTGGGCTGCGCGCTACCACCGCCGCAGGAAGAGCAGGCGGTCCTGCTCGCCGGAGGCGCCGTCCAGACGGTCGAGATGGTGCCGTTGAGTGTCAGCGTCGAGGAGCTAATCACGGGAGGCTTGGAGGAAGTCTGGGGCTCCTCGGGGCAGGAGACGGTGGCCGTCGAGGTCTGCTTGGGGGGTTCCTCGTCGGAGCAGGTGACGGTCGTCAGGGTCGTTGCGGAGCGGGTGACGTAGGAGATGGGGTTGGAGGCCGAGACGGAAATGGTGACAGAGGAGATGGGGTTCGAGGCCGAGACGGAGGCGGAGGCGGTGGCGGTGGATTTGGTGATGTAGGAGATGGGGTTGGAGGCCGAGGGGAGGGTGACGGTGGAGATGGGGTTCGAGGCCGAGATCTTGACGGACCCGATTGGGTTGGAGGCGGAGACGTCGGTGGCGCTGGTGACGGCTGCCGAGGCCAGGACGGCGCTGAGGACGGAGGTGGTCTTCATGGTTGGTAGATGTTACTGGGCTGGGTCTTGCTATTCAAGCGTTGCGGTGAACGAGTGTCGAAAGCGAGTGTTGGGTATGAGGAGCGAATGACTTCAGACCGAGACTCTGGCGATGACTGGTACTTGTCCAAGATGGAAGGCCCAGACTGTCGGGAAGGGATGAACGCGTTATATATGCATCCTGACGGCTGGGGTCTCGATCCGCATCGTCCCTGAGTATACTGCACTAATGAGGCGGCCAGGGGTAATCTCGTGTTCCACAAGATGTTCGACCACACCATGTCTCACAGAGCCTGCTGGTTCCTCGCTTGCAACTGGGCCAACGGCCCTTGGAGGTTGCTTGACACGAGCCCAGCAGGGCAGCCGCCAAGGGCGGTCCGAGCACCGGGGGTCTTGACGGCGGCAAAAGTCGCTTTTCCAGATCAAGACATCCAGTGTCCTTGCATTGGAGGTAGACTAAAACGCCGAGTAACTTTGGAGTTGCGGCGTCGGGCCATGACCGCGGGTGGCTGGAGCTAGCTCATTGGGGCTTGAGGCTCGTATTTCTGGATCCATTCTTACCGCTTCTGGCTGGATTCATCCGGCCTCGGAGTCAGGTGTCAAAACCTAAAGAAGAAACTCCGCCTAACCTTTCTGGTCATGCCTGTCAAGGCGGAGGATGTCGTGTTGTTGATCGACGCTGTGACAGTTCCGTCTGAAATTCCAGGATCGCCCGTTGCATAGGGTTCTTTGGTGAGCAGATCTCAGGGCTTGCATGCATCGACGTCTACACGTGTATTAACCGAGCGGCTTGCAGTTACCATGCATACCAGGCGACCAGTCCCTGGAAGGTGCCCCGAACATCTGCCATTCACGGTTGATCCTGACATCAATTCTTTCCTACCAGATGTTTGGACGACCCGAAGACACCATCGCCTCCTCCGTTCGCGTTCCTGATGAGCCCGAAATAAACTCGACCGCGTGATGTCATTGCCCATCGTCAACCCGAGGTCTTGGCACGCTCCAGACTTCGCTTAATCCGAGCCGGTACCTGCATCAAGCTAACCTAACCCAGTATCGACTGCGATCCAACTTCATGCAATGTTCAAGCTTTCTCTCTCCGCGACGCTACGGAACCAGCTCAACGACAGAATCGGCCGCACCACCAGAATGGCTCCAGAGTCGAGCCATAAACCTTTTCATAGCAGTCTTCATCTCGGTCTGTTGGCACGGTACATTAACTACCTTACTGCAGTGTCTCGTGTTTATTCGGGGACCAAAGCAAATGAGTCGTCTTGGCCGCCGCTCCAGATATGCATAGATGACCCATTTCCGTACCTTGATTGTGTACGGTATTGTACGGTACCTTAAGGTATGTCTGCCATGCTCCGCCAGGTCACCTGATGGTCTCGGAATCCCTGTAACACCGCAGCTACAGAATCGCAACTACGTGGTGGGATAACAACGGCAAGTAACCCGGATTTTTGTCCTTCAATAAACATCAACCTATCCGAAACCCGGGTGGCGTGACACTCTCCTACCAGTCTTCCCCAGGTTCCCACTGATGACAACTTTGCCGGATGCCACACCGACCGGAGGCGGTGACGCCGCTTGTGGTCGGGCAGCCTTCTTGGATTGAAAGCCTTGAGAGACTCGGCTTTTTGAAGAACGGCCCGCTCCCATGCCGGGTCCGGCTTGCAGTGCTGTTCTCTCACAACATACAGAGACAAAGACGGCAGGAGAGGAAAGCAGTGGTCGCCAGGCCGCGCGTCGCATGGCACCACGCCAAACTCGGAGCGATATTCCAGCACAGAGCTCGGAATCTTCGCTGCTGCTTGCAGCAGCGCAAAACCTCGGCCTTGAAGAGGCGACCTGACACCGTCTCCGTCAAGATAGGCGCGAACCATTTGGAGAAGGGGTCTGTTTGGAAAGGCTTGAACAAAGTACGCGTTGGGCATGCCGAGCCATTCGGACAGAACGCTTGCCATTAGCTCTTGGGAATTCTTGAAGGCGTCCGACTCTCCATCCCACTGTCGCTTCAACGGTGCTTGTTCCTGGGCGGCGCTGCAGAGGCTCAGCAATGCGTCGATGAAACGCCGCCATGCTGGACCATCACCGCCGCGGCCATTGCTCGACTCAATCAAGTCCAGAAGCGTCACTCGACACCGTTGCAGCAGCCTGGGAGGGATGGCCGATGGCGGTGGAAACACTGGACCGGCAGCTTCGACGGTGAACAACGACTTGTGACCGAGACAGAGGAATGAAGGGTCGTCAACCGCTGCCCACCATGGGCATGGATCGTTACCCACAGGGTCAGGATCGTCGACATCGATCTTATCGCCCTCTCCTCTGTACCCCACGAAGGTTGCCGGCAGCGGCTGGGTATACTTTGCCAGAAGTCCAGTCAGGGACCCAGGGGTGAAGGCACCACCGTCGGTTCTCCATCGGAATGGCGTTATCAGCTCCGGCCACCAACAACTCAAGGACTCGCCACTCTTTCCGGCTAACGGGATCGGAAGTGGTCGCAAGGGCTGCGAGGCCAACAAGGCCAGACTCGATGATATTGTGTGCCGTCCTGGTGTAGACCTCCTCGACCGAGAGATAATGTCCCTTGGAAGCTCTGCCGCCTCTGTCTTGCCTAGCATGCCCAGGAGTGCATAGACCATATCGCGAGGGTCGGTGGCAGTCATACCCCGGTGCTCCCAGAGCAACCTCAGCAGGGTGGTGTCGCTCTGCTTGAACTGCGAGCGGGTGGCGTCCATGCCCCGGAAAACTCGAGTCGTCAGCTGTTCTGCCGGTCCAACAGGGGCTAGGGAGAAGAACGAGCAAAGCCTGGTCCAGCGCGTACGCAGGCAGCCGCACTGCATTAGCGGATCCCGGGACAGCACCAGCTCCAGCAGGATTCAGGCGCGCGTGAACCACGGCCGGTCGAGGATATCTTTTAGGCGTTTGAGGTTCATGTCCCCGTCTCGTCCGGGGTAGGAGGGCCAATGACCGGCGTCGGCGTTGCGCAGCACCCACTCGGCGCCGGGCGTGAGGGGACCAAAGTGGATTACCGTGTGGTCGGCGAGTGAGTAGATGGACCCCATCCGGCGGACCTGCTGGTTGCGCTCTGCGATGGATGTCTCGCTGGTTGATGCAGATGGCATCCGCCCACACGCGGCAGGCGACCCTCGCGTGGCGGACCCCTCTGAGAGCAGCGTTGAGGGAGGTTATCAGGGCGAAAGACTCGCCATTGAGCTTGGTGGAGGCCGTAGGGGACTGATCGCCCCACACGTACGAGATGGCGATATACCCTTTGTAGATGTCCGTCTCGCATTCTCGGATGGTGGTGGAAACCAGCTGTCCGCACAGCTCTGCTTCGGGACTCTCTGCGGGCTCGAAAATAAACAACCGGATTGAGTCGTGTTCTGAAAGAACCTCGTAAGGGAAGGCGCTACTGATGTGATCCACCTTATCTGAGCTTACCTCATCGAGCCTTCTTTTCCCGGAGAAGGGGTTTGAAGACAACAAGATCGTCAAAACAAAGTCCACGGGCAGGGACTGGAAGTCAAGCTTTCGATGCCCAATGGTCGGGAGGCACCTGCTCAAACCTGCATGCGAGGCTGAGCACTTTTGCGGACTCAGCTGAGGTTATAACAAGGCTTCCTCATGCACGAACCCCGGCGTGTATTGACGAGATATTGCGAGTCAACCATCTTCATGAGTATTCACCAGAAAATTTACTCTTCGTCGAGGTAGCGATAGAACCAAGGGTGATAAGCAGGTATACACAATTCGACAATGTCTGTCGTGGCTTGCTGGCCGTCAAATGTGCAAAGGAACGTATCTTGGGAATCGGGGCTCGAATGGGAGGATGCAACAGAGCTTAGGCCGAGATTTATGGTGGAATATATGATTTAGGGGCTCACTGCTTTGCATGAGGTATGCCAACTCCGTTCCTTGCTTTCGGCACGGCCACCTCTCTCGGCAAAAAGCAATGCAGCTCGACATTTGTAGGTAAGGCATCCATGAACCCGAGAATTAGTGGCTCAGTTGCTTCCTTTCAAGCTCAAAAACATATCCAACAGTAAGACGTCCATTCTAATGGCAGCCTTGCATGTTTCTGAGTCTAAGTTGGGTCAAATGAATCGGACCGTGTGGCAACGCTGCTATAGTAAGAAGACTCGGAACTTGCTTGCTTGCCTTGTCCACCTACCCACCCTCTTTAGGTGACAACCCTAACCCGTCACCCTCTGAAACGCCTCTGAGCCCCCAACCCGACTCTTAACCCTTGACTCACCTGCACCGCACAAACTTGCATTCGTCGCCGGCAAAATCAACGTTGGCGAAAATCGCCGTCAACTGAAAAAGTATTACAACCTCAGGGGGCCACCCGGGGATTGAACCCGGGACCTCTCGCAAGAAATGCTAGGGTTAGGAGCCCTAAGCGAGAATCATACCACTAGACCAGCGGCCCTTAGAATCCTGAAGCTGGTGGATCTTGACAGATGCCGGCGTCAGACCTGCTTGAATGCGAGGAAAGAGTCCGTCTTCATTTTGACTCTACAGATTACTATACCTGCCATCCCCTCTCCCAAGTCACCTACTCTATACCTCCCCAAGTTCCCTACTCTAAATTTCTAAGTCACTATTAGAGCAATGCCAAGTGCGTCTTGAACTATATACGCTGTAGTAAAGTAAGGTATATGGAGGTGTGCTTAGACCAGTGGCTCTAATTACTCAGCTTGGTCTTAATTGTTGCCTACCATACACTGTTTCCATGTGCCCATTCGGTTTGGTGGTCGAGGACGGCTTCAGTTTCCCTTAGGTTAGATAGTAAGGCGTTGGGAAGACGGGGCCGAAAGAACAGTAGAACCACAAGCCATCGACGTTCCCAGTACCAACCTAGGTAATGACAGGTAACCATTGTTGCCATTGTCACTGTACGGATCCGTGTATACCTACCATAGCTTAACTTAGCTGCTACCGCAATTTGCCTGATAATGATGGACGCTTCAATGTTTGAAGCTGGTCGATCTAGAAACACTCTCCACTCAAGCCCCTGAAGGTAAGAGGAAATCATCACACAAACTCGCGAGCAAGCCGGCACAACACGCTACCTCCTCTTCACCTTGCAGCGAACCGCTTCGGCACAGCCGTGACCAACGGCTTGCTCCCCTTCTTTCCACCGAACCGAGTCCCATAATCCCTCACGATCGTATCTCTGTTCGCCCTTGCCGCCGCGGCCGCCCACCTCTCCGTGATCTCTTCAATCCTCTCCTCCCTGCTCCTCGCGGCCTCGCCACCTTCCTTCGGGCTGTTCCGGGGCAGGAAGGCCTCGTCGCCTAGCTGCAGCGTACTGTCTGGAAGCATTGGATCACCGCGCGGGTCGCCGGCGTTGACGTTCACCTTGGCAAATTCGGGGATTTCGAAGGGCGGGATGCCGTCTTGGGAGAGCGTGGGCGGCGGCGTGACACGGACGCCCATGATATGCGGGACGGTCCGGCCTCCGGCCCGCCGACGGGTTCAGGAGCGTGTCAGACCCGCCGACGAGGGGCTCTTTCTCTGGGGTATCTGTCAATGAGTCTGTTTAGCATGTCTGAAACAACAAGAATACCTAAACCTAGCCACAAAAATTGAGAAATCGTTGGAATCAAGGAGAAGGCCAAGAAAAGAAACTCACAAGACTCCCACAGCGCCACAGGCACCTGCTTCGCAATCGGCTCCAGCACGAAGGGGCTCTTCGTCTCCTTTCCGTCCTCACCCTTGACCGTGACGTGCAAAGACGACACATAAACCGGCGCCTGCGACCGTCCAGCCGGGATCTGCAGCGACTTGCACGGCACAGTAGCGCCCCACGGCAGCGCCTGGCCGGTCGCCGTAGCCACCTCTCGACGCTGTTGCTGTAGGCACGAGACAGCGGAAAAAGCGACAGGCCTCGAACGCGAGCGACGGCCCGCGACGAGCCACGCCTCGGCTTGATCCACGTTGAGATCCATCTTGAACTCGCTGCCCTGCGCGACCGCCCCGGCGACCACCGAAAGTACGTGCGTTTCGGCCGTGACAGAGAGCACGCCGCCGTCCGACTGCAGCTCGGCAGCACGCCCGGCGGGCGCGTCGCCGCCATCGCTGTAGTTGTCTTGCTGCTTCAGCAGCGCCCAGAACTCGGCCATGGTCAGCGGGCCCGGCCCGCTCCGCTGCCGGCCAAAGTGCACCGTGAAAGTCGACAAACCAGACGTGGATGACGGCTTTGCCGGCCATGGGCGGGCTCCACAGCGACACGTCGGCGCTGATGTGGACCGAGAGCTTCTTCTTCAGCTTGCCCAGGTGCAAGTTTGCTAGGTCAAAGGTAGTCAATTGTGGCTGTCCTAGCCACCGGCTCGAGAAACGCCTCGCGAAAAGGGCTGAGCTGCAGAGGGATGGTACCGTCGGGCTCCGAGGTGACGGGGCTGGCGCTTTTCGCCATTTTCTGGTCCCAGAGCTCACGATGGAGGAGAAGACAACCTTGTATCAAAATGAAGGACGCTGCCAACGCTGCTGTTTCCCCGTCTGGCCCACCAAACTTGAGCGGCAACTCGATATCGAGCCAAAAGCCGGTGACTTTGTCGTCGACGCTGAGGTTGATGGTGAGCCGGCCGGGACGATTTCGGACGCTAGAAGTTTGATGGCGCCCTTGAGTGCATTCTCGAGATCCAAGAGTATTATACTCTCTCCGCCGCCTGATTTGGCCTTGATAGTGTCGCCGACCCAGGCCGGGAGATTGTGGAAGTCGACACCGTCGGCCAGTAGGATTATGATGTCGCATCCTCCGTCGTGCAAACCCAGAATGAGGTCGTAGTCGAGCGTCTGCCAGCTGTCCAAGCCTGGGTCTGTCGAGGCTTTCGCGATGGTCCACGAAAGCGCAACCTTGATTTACATGGAGCTGGGGATCTGAATGGAGTTTCCGGCACCAAAGCGGACAACGGCCATGGTCTTGGTACCGATCACGACAACCCCATGGACTGTGGTGGCCTTCCCGAGCCACTGGGACACCACATCTATCAAGCCCTTGTTGCCGTCGTCCTCGAGAGGCACTTGGCTCTGCAGTCGTATAGCAGTCCACCCTAATGGTCTGTGGTTGGAAGATGAAGAGGTTGCGGGGCGCGGGTGCGCTTTGGTCGAGCGTTAGGGGCACCTTGGCGAACAAGTTGTAAACCCATTGAGGGAGTCCGGTATACCCAAGGAAGTCCCAGAGGTCACCGAGTGTGTGAGGACCCTTGATGAGCGTCACGCTCGGGTCCTTCGTGTCGAGGCTGAAGATCTGGCCTGGGATGTGATGACTGACACCCATCTCGAATGTAGTACCCATCCCGATGTTGGCTTTTCTTCTTTGGAAAACTGGGTGACAAAGGCGCCCTTTGACGTGGAGAAGGAGAGTGACCAGTTTTTTTGAGGGCTTGGTCGTCGGCAGCGGTCCCATCCGGAAGAGAATCTTATCGATCGTGGCCAAGCCATCGTGGGCTAGCGAACCGTCGAGGCGGGCGTATGTCGCACCGATGCTTTTGTTCAGCCAATTCAGGGACCACAGCGTAGCTTTGGGCGCCATGCTGTCCTCGAACGTCCAGGAATTGCCCTCGTGATTCGGTTGGAAAGTCCTGAAGACATGTGGTGTACCAGTCCAGCATCCATTTCTCCAACGTGGTGCCGTCGCTAGTAGTGTTCCCGAGAACCTGCTGCGTCTTGGATCGCACAGCCGTCGTCTTGGACTCCTCCTTCTCGCTCTTCTTGGGCGGTCATTCTTTATTGCGCTGATCACAAGCCTTCCTTTATTTACCTTCACCTCGGAGTTCACCTCCATTGGGGACGCCACAGACTTGTTTTTGGTTGCTTTCAGAAACCTGCGGCCCCGGTCATCTTTCGGGTACCATTCTGCGTCGTTATCGATCTCAGCCTTGTCAATTTTCGCTCGCTATTCCTTTTTATTTCCCACGCTCAACTTTTGTAGCTTCCCTCGCTCGTCGTCTTTCCCGACATGATTCGACAACACCAAGATGTAGCCTACCCCGGCGGGCCATTGGTCTCTGGACCCATCTGAGATGGCTGGCGAACCTAGTTGCCCCCAATACTTCTCCAGGGTATCTTTCAGACTGAACTGCACGTCCGACATTTCATGCTTGGAACCGTAGCCTTTGTCGACCTGACCCTCTAGTACGTCGTTGAACCACTTTCCCGCTTCCGGGAACATAGAGGCAAGTGTTTTAATGTAGGCTCCTCCGCCCTGCCCTGTTAGAAACTCGGCGAGCTGTCCAACGTCCGCGGAGGCCTTGGCCATCCATAAGGGCGGTCTCATGGGCAGCAGCGGTTCGAATCGTTGTTGACGGCATCTTTGAGGTCACGCAGATACTTGGCGAAGAGATAACCAAGCGTCTTCCACGCTAAGATTGGCATGTCAGAAAGCACGCAGAGAACCACCCGGGCGCATCTTGTACTTACAAGGGTGGTTGTGGTCCGGCCCGGCGGAGAAGATCCACTGTCAGATGGTGACGTCGTGCCAATTCGACGACGTGGTATACATGAAGCCAAGATGTCCGGCCTTGACAGTGGAAAGGTCGTATTATTGCCGAGCCAGTGAATCAAGCGCGCCTCCCGGTCATCTTCTGCATCGCCGCCTGTAGAGAGAGAGATTTTCCTCGTCCCGTCTTCTCTCGCCCCGGGCCACACCAGAAGCGCCATGAGCGACCAGGCGTTGGGCACCGTGCTGATGTTCGTTTTGTTCTGCCTTTGCACACTGTCGTCCGGATGGCCCTTGCGCTGGTGGGTGGCCGTCAGCAAATCGGGCTCCGGCCCTGCGAATACATCGTCGACACCGAGACAGAGGAACGTGGACGGCCCAGTGGCCTTACTGCCCATGAGCGTCGGGTGGTTGTTGTAGAAGTAGTCAGCGTCATGGTTGTAAGCTCTACGTTCGTTGCGTTGTCAAACGTCCTCCCTGTGAATAGGTCGTGGGCCGATGGCCGGCTTACCCCTGGCCAACTTGCATATGTCGCTGACGATGTCTTTAAATGACACCTTCATCTTGTTTCCCTCCTCGTTGAACGCGAAAGGCGAGTTCGTGATGCTTTTCTCATCCTTGTCCGGCATTGTAGGGCAGTACATAGTGGTCTTGGGCGCCGCGGCGGTTACCATTGTCGTCCTTGCCATAATCGAAGTACTGTACCGTGCGCTTGTTGTTGCCTTGATCGATTGCATATTCTTTGATGAAGATGAAGGTGGCCCCGTAATGGTCCTTGTCTCAATGTGTGATGATGACCGAGGTGAGTAGGACTTTCCTTTGCCGAATTCCTGCTCGATCTTGGCCAGGACGGCCTTGACACTTGGCGTAATGCGACTCACCGCCATCGATAAGGACGGCGCCTACGATGGAGCCCTTCACTGTTCCGTTTTGCGGATCGCTGACATCGACCAGGAGGTCCACGGCGGCATCGCCGGCACTGACGTTGAGGAAGTAGGAGCGCACTTGATACATGGACGCTACGGTAGTCGGAGTGGAGACCCGGGGCGCGACCGGGTCGGGCGTGCGACTGTGTGAACTGATAGTCCTCACTGCAGTCCTCGCATCGGCAGCAAGGCATGGCCTTCTCTTAACAACCACGGAGAAACTGGCGAGAAATCCTCTTGGCGATGCGCAGAGTGTGAAGCGAAAACTTGAGCTGCTCAGGCTGGAGATCCTTCCCAAAGTTCTTCAGGGTACGGCCGGGGATCACCGGTAAATAACCGCCGTTCTCCGACGGCCATCCTCGGCATCGAGACCTCCATGGTGTACCGTGTAGCATCGAGGACAGACAGATGTTCCAACGAAACACCTTGCTGCTATCGTTGGGCACGGGTCAGCCTGCTGAGCTGGTTGGTGAGGAGAAGCCAAAGCATCCATGACCGACCGGGATGACTGCACCGAACTCGAAAGGAGGGCCGCTGAAACACGCTCACGGATCACGGCGCGCTTCAAAGCGGGGTCGGCAGCACCCCACTCAAGACGACACTTCTCGGCACCTCCTTCCATACGTCACCAAATAACACCAGATGCAGTATTCGAACTCAGATCCTACTGCAGTGCAACTCCTAAACTGCAGCAGCTCGAGTGCCGTGCTAGCACTCGACTTCGCAGGCGGCGGCGTCCTGCCGACTGGCGGGCGCTTCAGCTTGGCTGCTGCGCCGGTTGCGACACTGTCACGCTGAGCACCTGCCCTTCGTTAGGCCGCCGGTCCAAGAGATAGACGAGGATGTCCGACGCGGGCTGCTCCATGGACAAGACCTGAGTGCGCCCCATGTCTGTTCCCTCGACGAAGGGGATCTCAACCCTAGGGTCCGGGTAGGCCTGCACCAAATGGTTGCGTATCACGAAACCCCAGGTCGGCACGCGAGGGTAGCACCTCTCGGTTGAGCCCGGTGCCGGCGACATCAGATTTCCCAGATACGCGTTGACTTTGGCCCTGATCTCGCGGCGGATGCCGTCGTCATCCGCCTCGGAGTGGTTTCCGAGGCTCAGCGCGCCGTCAGTCAGCGCCTCGACGGCGTCCTGGTCGACGTAAAAGGTGCGGAACGCCTCGGAGGGCAACACATTCTGATCTGAAATCAGGTAATGCGACGGGATGCCCACGAGATTCAGCTTGTCGACAATCCAAGTCAACACGTGCTGCCAGGCAGGGTAGGCCGCCGACGCCCCGTCGGTGAAGATGCTGGGCCCGTCTGTGGACGCTGCCGCCTTTTTGGCGCTGTCCGCGAGTGCGGCTTTGTACCGGTTGCGCATCTCGTCCCCGCGCGTACTCGCCGTGGCACGCTTGTTCAGCAGCGTCGACCCTTGCGTCCAACGCAACGATGCATTCCCCCGTCGTCTTGTCGGCCTGGCCAGGTGCCTACCTCGCCGTCTGGAGGATGGCGGAGAAGTTCGCGGCTAGCTTGTGCCTTGTAACGTGCACGTTCGTCAGCATGGCGGCCTGCGCGGCTTTTATGGCTTCGAGATGGATGTGGCCGCGCAGGCGGAGAAAATTCGCCGAGACGACCCGGTCGGCACGCGCGATACTCCCACCAAGCTCCCAGGCCGAGTTTAGTGAGACGTTCATGAATCCTGTGAACTGGTCCATGGCCTGCAGGTCGGTTCCGAAGAGCGAAAAGCGGGACTTTGTTCGTAGTAGCTGTGGGCCAGTGGGAGAGAGAAACCCCCTGAGGAGCCCCGTCGTCTCCTCCCCCGTCGGCAGCACATGGCGGCAGAGTACGTAGCCGTCTTCGGCCCTCTGGCGCAGCCACTTCTCCGCCAGGTCCAGCGGCTCCATCGGCGGCTGCTTCACCAACTGGATCGGCCTCAGCAGCAAGATGTTGTGCGCGAGCTCGCGCATCGCCCAAGCGATGCCTTGACCTCCCGGTAGCGCCATCCAGGTCCACGAGTACAACAACACCAAGGCGACGTGCTGAGCCGTAACAGCGATGGCCGTGGAGCTCAGGCCCTCGAGCGACACGAGATGCGAGACGACAGCCGTCGGCTGCGTGATCTTGGTACGGTGCGATGCGGTGGCCCACGACGACGCCGAAACCGCTGGCGGCGTTGTCGGCGGCGCCGCCGCTCACTGTCCTGCTCAGGTTGGCCTGCTGGACGTGCGGCGAGGAGGAAGAAGCGATCGACACTGGCAGAGCTGTTCCATTGGGGCAACATACTCCCTTTGGCATCCTCTGCGTAGTCGCAGAAGATGCCCTTGAAGAGGTCGCGCGGGACAAGGATGGCGTTTAGTCTGTCCGCGGGGTCTATTCCTTCAAGACTTCCCAGTGGATTAGCAACTCCATCCGCCGTGTTGAGCTCGGCCACGGTCAGCGAGATGGCCAGGTTCGGCGTCTGCTTCCAGACAGTGGGTCGAGCCGGAGTTCGTCCTGGGTGAAGCTCAGGACGGCCACCCAGGGGAGCCCGGCGAAGTCGCCAGGCTTCTCTGTACCGATCTCGATCTTTCTTTCCCATGGCATGTGCGGGTCCTTGAAGGCGACATGTGGGAGCGTGTTGTAGACATTCCGAGTGGCCTGTCGCTGGGTATTTGCTCTGGATCTCGCTAGGATTGAGAACCAACCTCGGGCCTGTACCGGTAAAAGGCTTCACGGCTTGGAGTTCCACCGCTTTGGAGCTATCTATCTCCAGCGTCTGGTATGTTGTGACAGTTTACGAGCCAGTGTATAGCGCTGGTGAGTTGAACGAGTAGAGCTTGACCTCGCCTGCCTGGGGAACATCCTCTTCGAGGGGTGTGCTCTTAGTGGAGAGGGCGAGGGTCTTCGAGCGAAGGCCTTTTGCCGGCGTTCGCAGCATCGTGAGAGTCCGTCTCTATAGGAGGCAGATGTTGCAAGATTTGGGCGCCTTGCTAGGTAAGACGGCGGGACATCTTCATCAATCCTCGGTGGGCCAGTGCTAACTCCTGACTCAGAGGAGTTCTGGGGAGCTTCAGTCCCCGTGAGTACCGGGACTTCATGGAAACAAGCTCCATTGCTGGAAGCGGTTCTCGGCGTCGTATTGCATCAATACAGTCGACGACGTTGTAACGCTTGGAGTAGTGCGGATATTGCATTCGTCTTTCTTTGGTGACGAATGGAAGTAGTGTCAAAGGGAGCGTCTTGGTGCTGACTGCATTTCTGCCGTCCAGTGGACCCCGCATTAGGCATGCAGCAGATCTCGGCTCCTTGTCAGAGTCGGGCCAGACTCGGCCACGACGTCTAGGCCCCTTGGCGGCTAGCCGAATCGGCAATGTCGAGGCCCTCACGCGTACCGAGACATCGGCCTTCGGGCCATCCTCCTGAGGGAGGCGGTCCCTTTCCTCAAGTGCAAGGCGTCAATGCCTTCAACTTCAGTCCGGATGGGAGATTGAGCCCGTGAAGACACTCATGGTCTCAAGGCCTTACCCACGATAGCTTCAAGATGTCCGGCGTACGTCACAGTTATGTCTGCGTACCAATAGCTGTCCAGGCCTTCGTCGTGAACGATGACTTCGAAAACAGCGGTTGCCGGATTGCCCCCCTGGTGCAGCCCGACTATTCCAAACTCTGGCATCAAGACGGCCTTATCAAACACGATGCCCTGGAGCAGCTGAACCTCACCGAGGATGCGTTGAAGGCCAGCTTGAAACACGCGCTTTGCCGGGAGGCTAGATCGCCGTGGTGTCTACATCTCCTGGTGTCTCCCGCGGGGTTAGCGGACGGCCATTTCGTCCACTGAATCAGCCGAACCAGACCATGATGTGGCCAGGGCTCGAGCCGACTTTGGTGCGCCAAACGGCAACCAAGTTGATCCCTCTCTGACCGAGGTTGGCGAATCCTCTCCAAGCAATCCGAAAGTATGCAAAACTGAGCCCTCCACATTTCCGCCCTGTCCCCCATCGATGGATCACCATCCATTATCCAAGGGCCAGATTTGACGATCAAGTATTCTCAAAGAATAGCAAGGACAATAGCGGCAACTACGATCTCACGCCGACGATGTACGTGCGCGAGAGCAACCAGGTCCGCAACCTCAATGATGCAGACGATCTGGCGAAGGACAACCGCTTCGGCGGAATCACAAACGTCGTAGAACCTCATGTCTGTTTTCGTCGATGACAACCTGCCCGACGAGCAGCAGAATGAGACGTTCATGTGCTTGAGGGCGGAGTTCGGGGACTACAAACCGCCCACCAAGGACGAGGCAGCTTCGTACCGCATACTCCTAACGGCGATGGAGAATACCAACGATCTCTTCGCCGACTATCAGCCGCACAACACGAGCGTCTTCAGCGTCTTGGACGATATGGGCATCGCCACGACAGACTGGGTGGGAACGGCGGCATCTTCAGCTACTTCGTTGTCGGTTTCCACGCCGACCCTAGCGAGGACCCACTCGCGGGGGCCGGTCTTGATGCGAAGCTTGTGACCAAGACAACCAACGGGGACGTCTTGTCGGCCATGGCGCTGACGCTCGCCGAGAAGAAGCCTCCTCCACCAGGGACCTCATCCTTTTGAAGGGGACGCGGAGGGCCGATTTCCTGAGCGCCACGCCAGACTCGGCCAACGCAAACCGCATCATCTGCCACGGCGTACTAAACGGCGTGAAGTACATTGGCAGGACGGACCCCAGGGTGCCAATACCAAGCGTAGACCTTCAAAATCAGGTGAGAACAGCTCACCCCGTCGCCCTGGGGAACGGCGCCGTCGACGCTTTGCTGGCGTACTTTCGAGTGGCGAACCAGGAGACGGCCAATGTCGACGATATGGTGACACTGCTTGCCGCGTTGGAGTCCCTGATTCTTGGCGATGACGACGTAACGTCCCAGCTCAAGGCGGAGGACTCGAGGACCGCCAACGACTTCCAGCACTTCCCCGGGGGTTTTGTCTGGCACTTGGCCAACGATGACGCGTCCATGCCGTAAACATCGACCTCGCGGCCAGCGGTTCTCGCAGCGGCCACGCATGACACCATGAGGGCAAGCGCACCTCAGCTCGCTCTGCTCAACAACGCCCAAGGCACCTTCGATGCCGCCCGATGCGAGATGGCTCGGTTGCGCGAGGAGCCATGGTACGAGTGGTGGAAGTGCAGCAGCGGCGCCGCCTACATCGCATCAGCTGGCGTCACCGCCGTGAAGGCTATCAAGATCCGTATCGGAGAGCTTGTAGCCTACGACGTATCCCATAACATCAGCGGCGCCATCGCCTCGCTCAAGAAACTGCTGTCGTCTGGCGTCATGTGTCCAGGCGTGACGGTCCAGCAAGGCCGCGCTCAGCCCTTTGCGCGGGCAGCCGACCCGACGGTTCTCTTCGCGACTGTGGCTTCGCCGTGGCCTGACAATCACGGCGCGGCTCTTGCACCAGGTGTTGCAGTGCATCAATGTCGACTGGAATTGAGTGGAATGGTTCCCCCGTAACCTCATTACCGCCGCCTTCCCTGACCAGGAAGACCACTTCGCAGATCCGGCTGCCGTGCAAGCCCTGCTGCGCAACGCCATCAATTTGTCCTTCTTCTCGGCCACGCTCGACGGGCTCAGCGACCACCTCTTGACGCTCATGCACGGCACGCACATCAGCGCTGCCGTGGCAGCCGGACGTGGACAGCAGCCCCAAGCGCACAGCAGACTGAGTCAGGCGGCCTGCGGCGTCACCGAAGCCGACCTGCTCGCCATTGGGGCAGCAGGCGCCGACAGCCTGACGCCGTACGGATCGACGGTGCCCGTGGGCCCGCACTGCACGACCTTCAGCCCGTTCAAGCCCGTCGTGCACGGCCGGGCGCGCTTCATCAAGCTGACCATCGTCGACAAGTTCGGGCAGGTGGTAACGTGCGTGGACCCGCCAAAACGCGAGTGACGGCAAACAGGCGCCGCTGTACCCGTGCGTGTCCCCAGCGCTATCGCGTGGTTGGCTGCCTGGGACATCGCCCCCCGTTGCCGACACGGTCGTGGCCGTGGATCCGCCGGGGGCGTGCCAGTTCTTCCAGCTGCCGCTGCGCATCAACCAGGAGGCGCGCCTCAACGTTTGGCCGCTGGTCACGGCCGCCCCCGCTGATGGCGGGTCGGTCAGCCCGGCGTCGGACTGGGAGAACCCTGGGATTGGGTTATTATCGACTTTGCGGAATACTCCCTCAAGACGTACTCGCCCGACGGCGCGTTCCTGGCCGAACTGGTCTCATGCCCGATGGCGAGGCGCCAGTTGTCACGGTGGCGGGATCGCTACCATCGGACCCCCAGGCCGCGGTCTCAGCTGGCGGCAACTCGTCGCGCATCTCAGCCCTCACGGCGAAGCTAGCGGCTGACACAGCCTTCACAACGGCTTTCTTCGCTATGCTGGCCGCCGCGCTCAGCAGTACGACATCGACTCCAGCCGACTACGCGGACCTGGCCTTCCCAACGGTTCTGGGCCGGCCCTTTGCCCTCGTCGCCTTTGGCGTCGGCCTCGAGGTAGCTGCGCCACCGCGCAAGAACCAACCGCTGCTCTGCCCGGACCGCTCCTCCGCCAACGACCCAAACCTCACAGACTACCGCTTCCCCTACAAGGTAGGCGACGGTGACGCCGCATTCGATGGACTTGTCACCTACTTCACCGACAGCGGCGCCGGCACCGGCACCGTAAGAAAGATGTACACCGAACTCCTCGTCCTGGACACCAAGATCCCCACCGACGCCATCATCCAGCCCGCGCCAGGCGCTATCTTCCAAGGGACGACAACAACAACCACCTACCCAACGCTGACGCTCTTCTTCCTCCCCGCCGACGCCACGCCCGCCGAACAACACGTCGCGCACCGCGGCCCTGCTCAAGCACTTTGACATTCACAGCGCCGTCGTCGGCCCGCTCGTGCCGCTGCATGTGTATACGGGCGGTCTCCTCCCGCCGGCGCTGCGGCGGATCGGTACTGTGATGCGCGCCGGCCCGCTGGTCGTGCCTGAGGTGCGGCCCTCTGCTGCTGCTGTAGCGGACGCGGTTGAGATGGCTGTGCCGCCGCCTTGGGTATATAGGCTTGGCTGCAGCCGAGGGAGATCGAGGCGAGTGATGACCCGCGGCATGGTCAGAAGGAGGAGGAGGGGATGACGGGCTCTGTGAAGTGTGGGATTTTGCCTGAGGATGTTGGGATTAGGATTGGGAATCTAAAGGGCGGAGCGCTGGTTTTGGAGGGTTGGTTTAAGGAGGTTTCTTCGAAGTAGGTAGGGGCTTGACGGTACTAGTAGTGGATTTCTCGCTTGAGCTTTTTGATTGGGAAGGTATGACTGCTACTCGAGTAGGTTAGGTAGGTCGGTTCTATTATTCAGTAGGCAGTACAGTCCTTCAGATTGCTCGCTGGTTTTGCTCGAGGATAACGCGGCCTCTCAATTGCTGCTGTCTGGCAACCACTGTCCATGTGCACGGTGGTCAGCACCCTGCAGTGGCACTGCAGCAGCCCAACAGTTGCCTTGCAGGATAACTATAATTAATCAAGATACCCTCTCCTACAATTTGAAAATCACTGATGTGGTGGTCCGCACGCTGGGAACGGTGGCGCGAGATTTTAATAACACAGCAAACCCCAACCCCCCCCCCCACCACCCCCCTTTCCACCCGGCCTCCCAAACCCCCTTCCCATCGTTTCCTGTCCTTCGCCAACTTTTCCACCTCTCAGATTTTCAAGGCCGCGCGTAAAACCTCCACACCGACACATAAAAGCCCACTTAATGGTTACCAGTCTCAACAGGAGCAGCCTCCTCCTCCGTCGCCGACACAATCGCCTCAGGTTCCGCCGGTACCTCCCTCCAAGAACAGGGAATCTCCTCCCAATCTGACACGATACACGACCCATTCGTGGGACAGATGAGAGGCAAGTTCATGTTTTGTTCGCTGGCCATGCACATGCATCGCTTAAAAGACTGGTGCGAGAATCGGAAGTGGCCTCGCCGGTTGCCCCAGTCGACGCAGAACTCGACCATGCCCGGGACGCCAGTACCTCTGCGCCCTTCGTTGGCATCGACGGGATAGTGGCCACAGCATGTCGGGAACGTGCCGCGGCTGCTGTCACAGCGCCCCAGGCCCTCCGAAGGGCAGACGGTAATGACCCTCATCATGTCCGCTAGGCAAGCTGTTGCGGACACGACAAGGAGAGCCGGGATCGTGAAGCGCATGGTGTTGCGTGAAGTACCTCGGTGACTTTGTGGTTGAAACGCTGTATGCTCATGTCAGTGGAAACTGGCCCTGGAGAAACTCCACTGGTCCAACCGCACATACCAAACGGCTGAGACTGGTTGGGGATTACCCAATTCAAATGTTGGGTAGAAACCAAACAGGACGACCGGCGGCAGGCATGACGAACTTTATGCCCCTTGACTCATCCGGCGCCTCGCAGCATGCCCTAAATTCTTTTGCCTCCTAATCTCCAAGGGATGTTGCAGAGACGGGACCTCCAACGCGTTCAGCTGCGGGGAACGCATGGGTTGATGCAAGCGTTCAGACATCGTCACCGACAGACATTTCACCAAAGTCCACTGCCAAGAGCAGGCAGTGTTCGGTTGCGACCACTCGGTGGCAACCCGAGCGCGGCCCGGAGCCAACACATGCAAGTCATGCTGCCGGTGTTGGGGAACGGAATCAACAGCTACATGCACTTGGTTGCTGGCAGTGAGGGGTCGAAGCACTCGCGAATGTTCGGTGGCTGAAGACAGCTGCGGCGGTATCAACTCCGTGAGCATTGCTCGGCGACTGAGAGGTGGATAGAATTGCCGCAAGACACGACGGCAGCAGAGAACACCAGGCTGGACACAACAAGGGCTCGCCCCACAATGTTGGTTAAACCGAGATGGACAACCATTCGCGGGCTGTCGGTGGTATACCTGTGCCTATACAACATCCAAAAACGCCCAACGCCAGTGCTATGCAAGGTAGACAGACACATCTGATGCAGTGCAAGGAAACAATAAAAGCATGCATCGAGTCAGAACCTGGTTTCCGGGTTAGCCGGCGGAAGGCGGAGGAGTTGGTGGCAGAACTGTGAAATGACAAACCTAATCTCGTAACTCCCCGCCCTCGTCATGTAGCGCACCCACTTGACGCTCGAGTAATTGCTCTTCTCAAAGACCTTGAGATACCTGACCAGTAGGCCCGAGCTGGTGAACATGAGCAAACTGAAGTTCAAGCTCAGCGGCGGGCGGCTCCAGGCCTTTTTGTTCGTCATGGCCGTCAGCTCGGCCTCTGCGCTCAAGACATATTCGCTCTGGCCGGTGAAGCGGCCAATCTTCCACACAATGTTGTTCTCGGACGGCTCATACTTGGCCTTGCCCTGAGTGCAGCGCTCCGTGATCCTAGCAGTGTTGAGCGGCGTGGGGATGCGGACGACAACGTTGGTGGCGAAGAGCTTCGAGCCGAAGTTGGCGCGCACGCCGATGCTGTACTCGACCTTTGTCTTGCCGACCTCATTGACGATGGCGTGCACCTTGAAGGGCAGGTTGACGTTCTCGGTGGCGCGGTAGCGCATCAACTCGAACTCGCCGTCTGGAGGCACGAAACTGATGATGCGGTCGGTATCGAATTTGCCGAGCTTCACGCACTGGTGGAACTGGCAGTCCTCGAGCGTGACGCTGCCGGCGGCCGCCTTGGTCGCCTTGCTGCCCATCCTGTTGCCGCTGGGAAGGCTCAGAAGCCCGTCGTTATCGAGCAGGAGGCGGTCGTTCAGGCCGAATTTGCACTCGGGGGTGCCGCTGAGGTAGGCGCGCATGATGATCTGGCCGGTGACATCGGCGCGCAGAACGGCACCCGTGGCGCTCATGAGCAGGTTCACGTCCTCGATGACATCGACAAAGGCCTCGTTCTTGCGGTACTTGACATCGGCCTTCCGCCATGACAGGGCGCCTGTCGCTTGCATTGTGATCTTGGCCGACTCTTCGACGGCGCGCTCAGACTTGACGCCCTCGGTCGTGATGTACATCTTGAGCGTGTCCGTCTCGGTGTTCTGCGGGTAGCCAAAGTCGATAATCTCTGCAATCGCCATACGGTCAGCGAGGTAAATGAGGGAGGGCTTTGCCGCAACCAACCATCCAGGAGCTCGTAGACAAGGACAAAGTTGTTCTTAACAGCTTCCTCGTCGAACTTGCCAAAGTAGCCGCGGCCGAGCTGGATCAGGCGATAGAGAAACTCAAAGACGAGGGCGGCATTGGCGTTGCTCTTGGTGATGGCCACCAGGTAGATGTTTTCGTGCTTGACATGGCTGAAGGTGGTGCTGCCGAGCGTCAGGATGGGCGAGCGCACCTGGGCGTTACTGATGACCTGGATGCGGAACACATCGGCGAGGCGCGGGCGGCAGTCGTTCCGGAACGCCCGAAAAATCAGATTCTCGCCCTTTTGGTTGAAGATGAGGATGCCTGACAACATGGTGACAGCTTGCGTGTCGCGGCAAGGGAGGGCGGACGAGGAGCGGGATGCCGGAGTTGAAGTGGCTCTCCCTGAAGCTCTCCTGGATTGTGGAGTGAAGTGGATTGGATCGGCAAAGCGACCAAAGCGGGCAGAATTTCGAAGTTCTACACAGTCCGAATGTGGAGCTCGGGCGGTGAGTGTTGTGAGCAGCTGACTGTCAACTCTCCGAAAACTAGTCATTGCCATTGTTGCATCCCTTCCAGGTTGTTGGAGCCCCAATACCAACAAGCGGACTCGTCTTACAACATTATCGTGGACAACCTCCGCGAAGTTCTGGCAAATACCCGCGTCCCGTCTGACCTGTGATCGCAGTTACTTCCTAGTTACTCGTAACGGTCACTCCTCGTCAAAGGGGTGCGGCTGTCAAAACAAGTGGGGGGTTTTCTGATGTTCAAGAACCACTGGTGTTTGGTGGGGTTCAAACAGGTTACGGGGGGCTGGTTCCGTCATCACCTTCCTGCCCGCATCCGAACCTCCGGCGCCAATTTGAACCCACAAAACCGTCCAAATGTGCGCTCAAGTGTTATTCAACCAGCAGTGTCGCTCTTGTGTCACAGTTCACGGATTATGTCTTGACGCAGAAGTCCATTGGTCTCTCTACCATGACCGACTCGTCGTTCGGACAGTGGATCCTTGTCCTCTCGCTCACCGCATTTCTCCTCTCGCTCGTGATTCTTGTCCAGATCGCCGGCCGTTACGCAACGGCATACCTAGATGCGCCCACCGAAGTCTCCGCCTTCCTCGATGCCGTTGACAGCTCCATCGCCGAGAATGAATCCTATGACCGCGATATCGCAAAGGTTCAGCAGCTGGAGGATAAATTGCGCCTTGGCCGGCTCCTGCGCGATATTCAGAAGGGAGGAGACGCCTTGCGCGAGGAGTTGAATTCACTGCTCGTTGGAGAAGACGACCCCCGCCTGCGCAACGCTTCGCGCATACTATGGGCGGTGCATCGGCCGAGACTAGAGGAGAAGGTG
This sequence comes from Parathielavia appendiculata, assembly GCF_033297405.1. Lineage (NCBI taxonomy): Eukaryota > Fungi > Ascomycota > Sordariomycetes > Sordariales > Chaetomiaceae > Parathielavia > Parathielavia appendiculata. Next base: position 363,483 of record NW_026944232.1, on the reverse strand, counting down.
CGGCGCCTTGACCTGCTCAGGATGCGCTTCCTAGTAGTGCACATGGGCATCATTGCTGGCGCGGCAACCGAGGCGGCGGCGAAGAAGGACGCTGCGCCACGAGATTTGGAGAAGTCGCCAGACTTGCTCCATACATCTCAACGTATTGGGCTCCCGAAGGGCCTACTCGACGGCATAAAATCCAAGCCCCCATTGCGGAGGCTAACCGTCAATACGATCGGTCACCAAGAGAACCTCGAGGGCAGCCATCGCAAAGGCTGGGCTGGGGTTGTGATGGAATTACAGAGAAGCCCTTTGCTCCATAAAAGGCATGCGAGCATCGAAATGGCCATGTCACGGTCGCCATAAGAGTGTGTTCGGTCCCTCGCTTTCTCTCCGGCAACCTGACCACCGACGACTACCTTTTCTACGACATTTTCTGACGAAACACGAGTACTGACGACGCAACGAATACCTCTATACCCACGTGATTTTATGACTCGAGCGTATCACAAAGGCATGCCTGGCGTTCTTGGATCTGGAAGAGCAGGATGGGCGGTGCTGGGCACGAGTTCGGATGGAGTTCTGGTCACGTCACACGAGATACCCCCTTTTTACCCCTTTTCGCCAGTCACAATAATTCTTTTACCTGCGTGGCTTGCCTCACGTCTCTGTTCCATATGTTCTACTGAATTTCATCCCTACCCATTTTCCGTGTTGTCTGTACAAATTCTCTCCACGCCATCTTCCTGATAAATTCCTCTGTATCCTAACCAGCCATAAAGCCGCCATAATCTAATGTTTGGTCCGAGAAGAATCGTAAAAGAGACGATCCTGATTATCCTAATGCGCGGCATCAGGCCCGAGCCCGTTCCTCTCACCAACTGCCTCCCTGTTAGTCCTGCAATGCTAGCCAAAGCCGGGTGTCATAAAACTCACCATCCAACGCCACCAAGAAGCGGCTCACACAGTTGTAGCAAGCAATCTAAGAAGCCCAGGGGTCAACATACTCTCCGTCTCAACGCCGCAAGACAGAATAAGGTAAAAAAGGAACCCACCGTTGCCGTGATCTCCACCATCTCCCTCTCCGTAAACAGCTCCCTCAACCTAGCAAACGTCCCATCCCTCACCTGCACATTCCGCGTCATCTCATCCGTATAGCAAACCACAGCCCACTGCTCCTCCGTCAGCCCCGCCGGCGGCGCCCTCTCCTCTCCCAGCACGAGCCCCCCCTCTCGTCTAACAACCCCCTCCATCCCCTCCTTGCTCACGCCAGCCTGCTCCGCCAGCGGCGCGTGATGGGCCCACTCATACCACGCGCGGTTCACCACCGCGACCCGCGATATCGCAATCTCTCTCAAGTCCGCCGGCAAGCTCGTCCGCGTGCGCACGGCGCCGAGGAAGGCATTCCACCCATCAGCAACGGGGGGCGAGTGCAGCAGAGTCAGGTCGAGCGGCTGCAGGGGCCGCGGGGAGCGCCGGGCTTGGATGCGCTGCACGATGGCTTCTTCTTCTGAGGAGGACGTCGGTGGGGGGTTGGCGACGTAGGGAAGGCGCATTTTCTTTTGCGAGTCTGTTGTTGATGCGGGGTCGGTACTGTGCGATTTTCTGCGTGTGAGATGAGAGGAAGGATGCCTTTGTGCTGCCTGGGAAACTGGATTCAGGGGGGGTTCTGTCAACCATACCAATGGCTGTTTCGAGGACGAACTCTGCTGCGGATGGCCGAGTCCTACGCAGGGAGGGAAGCATCAGTGGCAGTGAGAAGAGTGTGTTGAATTGGACACGACTTCACCTGTTGTTTCCTTATCTCATCAAGCTGTTACACACACCAGGCAGGCCCGGCACTGCCCTGATGTCAATCTCCACTCTGCCCGTCCCGAACCCCCGAGCGGAGGCCGTGCGGGGGCCGGAAGGTGGGCTCGGCAACCAGAATAAAGAGCGGAGTCTTATAAACCCGGACGTCGAGGCTGGCCAATGAACTCCATGTAAGCACCCTAAATGAGACCGTAGACGGCATACAAAGTCTCCCCAAATACCCTCGATTAAGCCCTTCCACGTCGTACTGTACTTAAATATCCGGAGATCTCAAGATTATGTTGCAGACTCTACAAATGGTTTTATGTACAATACAAAGTCAAATAAACCAAAAAAAAAAGAAGAAGAAAACAAACATTCCCATCTTCACTCGGATTTGTCAAACACTGTTTCAACGCCCGTCTCCATCGCTTCCAGCCCCGAGAAAAAAAGTTGATCGCCGAGAATGAGACCCTCTATGCGCCGTTTTATGAATCCGCTTCCGCAACGCCTAGCCAGCTGCCAAAACCCGCATGCAGACAACAAAAAAAGAACGCTGATTTGAACGGATGAAAATGAACAATGGGGTACCTCCGGCCGAGAGAGCGCGTGGAGCTACTTTAGACATGATCAGCCTTTGCACCGACAGGCGGTCGAGCAGGTGACACGACTCGTGGCATTCAAAGGGGGTTCTCGGTAGGACCCAAGCCGTTATTTGTTATCGCGCCTCTTCATCAGGACTTGCAGGCCTCGAGTGCACACCGTTAGTCATCGCAAAGTATTCCCCTCCATCCGTGACGGGGGCTTTGGTCTCCTCCCGGTCGGGCGTCGCCGCAGGCGTCGTCTTATCAGGTGTCGTCCTCCGCGTCACGCTCGACGTCGTCTCGGGCTCCTCCGGGATCGTCGCAAACTTGGCCAGCACCTGCTTCAACGCCGGCCTCCGGATCGGTTTACTCAGAAACTCATTCATCCCCGACTCCATGCACTCCCTGACATTGCTCTCCTCCGAGAACGCCGTCAGCGCCACAATGGGCGCCGAGTAGCCCATCTTGCGGATTAACCGCGTCGACTGTAGGCCATCGAGGTTCGGCATTTGCACGTCCATGAAGATGACATCAAACTGTTGATTCTTCTCCATGTTGGCCTTGACAAGGTCGTACGCCTCCTGCCCGTCCTTGGCAATGGTGACATCGTAAACGTCTTCCAGCTTCAGCAGCCGGCTGACAACTTCGATGTTGGTCGAGTTGTCGTCCGCCACCAGAACGCGCAACTTTCCCTGGCCGTTCTTGTTCGCCATGGCCCGGTCGATGGCAGCCATTTGATCCTCCTTGCTCAGTGGTCGGTTGGGTGTGGTAGCAAAAAATGGCTGGCTGAGGCCGACGAGGCGCGGTTGCTGGTCGAGGACGGTGGCCGGAGGTGTCTGATGTGATTGGAGGTCTACCGAAGTCCTCGAGACCGGGTTTCGCGCGTTGTCGCCCTCTGTTGCCGAGCCTACACTTGGCGGTCGAGATGCCAGGCTGCTGGAGGCCGTGCTCGACGTGCTAAGGAGCCCTCCGGGTTAGCTACTGCTTCCAAACAGACGAGACGTCTTTAAAAAAGCGGGATTCGCTGAGCCAACTCACCGGTCCTTGATATACTTGAGAGGAATCTGCATCGTGAAGGTCGTCCCCACGCCCGGCGTACTCTTGAGCGAGATGTTGCCTCCCATGAGAGTGGCCAGCTGAGAGCAAATGCTCAAACCGAGACCCGTGCCGCCATACTTTTTGCTTAGCCCAAGATCGCCCTGGACGAACGGCTCAAAGATCTTCTGCTGCATGTGCTCTGGGATGCCCGGTCCCGTATCCTCCACCTCGAACTCGAAGAGATACGTCCGTGCACCCGGCGGTGGAGGTGTCGGTGAGCGTTCCCTGACCTGAACGTGCGGGGTAGCCCTCGGATCCACGGGGTTGATGGAGAGAGCGGTCCCGCCCTTGACCGGCGAAATCGGCCCATGACCCGCCTTGTTGGAGGTTGCCGAATTCGTCGATCCGGATCCCACCCGGTGTCGGCTGCGCCCTGGACGATTTGACCCTGCTTTGGAAAAGGACGACGTCCTGCTCTCGTCGCCTGATGGCTCCACCTCACCGACGCAGCGTATCCTCAGGTTGACCTTGCCGCCTGGGGGCGTGAACTTCAGGCTGTTGCTAACAAGGTTGATAATGACCTGTAAGATGCGGTGCTGGTCGCCCCACACGCACATGTCCTTGAGCCTTCCCACGCCCGGTGGGCCCAACGCCGGGAGTCTCTTGTCCATGCTAGTTCGCATGTCCGGGCTGGGGCTGGCGTCGGCACTTTCGCTCGTGGATACAAACGTGGCGGTAAAGCAAATCTTGCTCTCCCGGACCTGCTTGTCAAAGATGGCCAATATCTGGGACCGTACATCGCCCAGGCGGAACTCGCGTTCTTCAAGACTGACCTGCTGCCCGATCTGGTTCTTTGAGAAGCTGAGCAGATCCTCGAGAAGGTGGAGCAGAAGATCGCCCGACTTGTAGACCGTTTTGAGCGACTGCTTTATCCGCTGCAAGTCGTCCTCCTCCTCCATGCACACCGCGCACATGCCCATGATGCCGTTAAGTGGGGTCTTCAGCTCGTGTGAAATGTTTGCAATGAAGAGCGTCTTGCTCTCATTCGCTGCTTCGGCCGCCTTCTTGCTGATCTCCAACTCCCTAGTCCGTTCCGCCACCTTCTGGTCGAGGGACGTGTATTGTTGTAGAAGCTCCTCCGTCATCTCGTTAAAGGTGTGGGTGAGCTCGGTCAGTTCATCGGTAATGAAATGCTTCTTCTCTTCGACTTTGGCGGGTATCTTGAAGTGTCGGCGGCTTGGCTCAATTGCCTGCCGCAGCCTCGCCTTTCGGGCCTTGCGAATCTTCCGGCGAATCCTGGCCAACATGCCCTTCTCAGACAACGGTCCTGATCCAGACGCCGTCCCACCAGAACTCGGATTCTCTTCGTCATAAATGTCGTCCTCATCATCCTCATAGCCCGGAGGAAGTTGGGATGCCTCGGTAGCTTCCTTTAAACGCCTGATGGGCATGACACTCCAATGCGCGAACGGAACAACGAGCAACAGAATTACTCCGAGCGTCCCAAATACACACCCCAGCAAAATCTTCTTCAGCGTCTCGATAGGCTCGTAAGCTTCCGCCTCGTCCTGCTCCACAACGATGGCCCAAGACACCAGCGGGGTCTGCGGTCGAGCCACGCCCACAGCAACCCGGTAGCCCTGCTCATTTGTTGTCGATAGGTCGCTTGTGGCGTTGTTCGTATCCGAGATTTGGCTGGTGAGGACGTGAAGCACCGCCGGATACTGGTGTAGCTGAAACGGCTTGTTGTAGTGGCCGGAGTCAAAGCTTCGCTGGCTATGTCGGTCCGTCTGGCCGTACTTAGCCACGGGCGGGAGGAGGAACTCCACGTTCTGATCCTCAAATTCGTCTAGAGGTGGGGTCCATGTCGTGTTGCTCGCCGCAGGGCTAAAATGATTCCACGGGTTTGTCGAGCCGACAAACAGGACCATCCCGGTCCGGCCCAGTCCTTCGTCCGAGGTCTGGGCTTCGACCAGCGTTCTTGTGTTGGCGACAATCGTCATGTAGCCGAGGTTGAAGGCCGAATTACCAATTTGGCGAACGGGAATGGTGAGAGAGATCAGGGCAAAGGTCGAGTTGACCACCAGGGGTCCAAGCAAAACACCCGTCCTCTCGCTCCCGTTCCCCAGAGAAACGCCCGGGAATACGAGGGCTGCAAAGGCACCCGTTGTTGGCACGGCATCATTGGGACGGCCGAGGTCGATGTAAGTAACATTTGGAAACAGGGATGGCGGATACCCGTATTCCGGATCCCCTAGATAGACAGGCGAGCCATCGGGAGCTGTGTACGGCAGCAAGATGCGGCCCGACTCTGTGGCACCGACGCCTGTGATGCTGAGGAGGCCCTTCGGATCACCGGTCGTGTTGCGCGAGTATAACCGGGCCTGCAGCAGACTGGGAAAGCCAGTGCTGCCGAGCGCGCTCTCCAGGTCTGTCCTGGCCGCCTGCCATACGTCGTCATCGGTTGCGTTGAAGCTTTGTTTGGCGTAGAACTGTGCAAAGGCATCCTGTACTAACAAACGCGTCGACATGGTTTGGCAAATCGTCTGGATCAGCTTGATCTCGGAAGTAATCCTGGCGGCTTTGAGGGAAGCGGTCAGTGACAGGGCATCGCGCGAGACGTCCATAACAAAGTCGTTGACAAATATCCATGTTGGGATCGAAACGATGGCCAACGCGGTCCCAACCGCGAGGACCACGACCGCTGCGAGCTGCTCTCGGATTGCTATCCTCATCTTCATTTAAAAGACTACAACGCGCGGCCTGGCGGGGACCGCAGCGCCCGCATATTCTTTCGGCGCACCCTCAACGAAAGAATCCGATCGGTTGTGTTTTTAAAAAGGGTGGTGCACCCGACTTCGTGTGGTATATCTAGCGAGTGTGTTGCTCGGTGTGCTGACGCGCCTGCATGGACGGGACCGTCGTCGTAATGAAGGTCTTTCTGCTGCGTAGGATGAACTCGGACGATGACCACGGCTTTGATGTTGTTGGCAAGGTGGATAAGTACTGGGCGAGCTCGACGTCAGCAACAAGTTTCTCGCGTCCAGATCCCGGCCGATCCACAATTGCCCATGTTGCTGACCTGCTGTACCGGCTGCTACTGCTGCTGTGACGATGCCGTACGATGCTCAGATCAATCGGCCCAGTTCGAGCCAGGCAACAGAAAGAGAATTCAATGACCGCGGCCTGCCTGTAGCGAGGAAGGTTGATGGTGGCAATGTTGTCGCAGCCTCGTCAAATCGTACATCACAACGCTGAATCGACCGGCAAATTCGAAAGGTCCTGGGCGCGGGAGGATCGGGGTTCGGATGGAGAATTTGCTCCAGCACTCTGGGGAACATCGAGAGAACCTTGCTGCATTCGTCGACTCGCGGGATGCCAAGAACGATCCAGAACACGGTCGCCAAGGCCTGATTTCGCTCAGGTCCACGAGAATCCACCATTGGACAGTTTGAAACCAAGTTTTGACCTCGCGTGCACGAGTACAATGTCGCTTTCTGCAACACTAGTGTAAGAATAAATGAGAAGGTTTTCGATCTTTCTGGCCACAGGCGTTGAAAGAAATCTTGTGCGATCGGCATCTGTTTTGTGTTTCTTTTCTTGGCCTACCGAAGTCCGACAGTTAAGTTAGCCGTCAGTGTCTCGGCTCGACAGATTCGGAGTTCGTTTGCTTAATCAGCCAATAAGACCCGATGGAGGAAGCAATGCGACATCTCGGAGAATAGCGTTAACAAGGTGAAAAGGAATCTCTTCAGGTCTCTCCGCAGGCCAACCTTAGGCTTTGTTGGGAAAGGGGACAACGAGACACTGGCAATCACCGAGTGGAAGCCGGCGCTCATCTCGACACCCCCAGGTTTGCTGTTCAGAGTCATTCATATAACTATATTTATCTGTTTATTCAGTCATCAATCATGAAGGTAGTAACAAAAGAAAAAATCATTACAAGCCGTAGTGTCGTCAGGAAACATCCCGTTTCCCATGGTATCGTCCCTCCGCTAATATGCTGAACAATCATCCGTGACCATTCCTGCTTCCTTTTCCTTCCTTTTCAAGCTCCCCCG
>NW_026944232.1:346480-355982 GCF_033297405.1 Parathielavia appendiculata | reverse complement strand
ACAAAAAAACCAATATGCCACACCTTTCCTGGCCACCGACCGAAGTCTTTCTAAGACCGACTGAAGATAAGCGGCACCAAAGCCGTCTGGCTCTCCAGACTGCGATGGTCCGGCGCAACAGGCATAGCCAACTGCGCCATGCTCTTGCCAAAGAGGCCCTCGCGAAGCCGGTGGCCCACGCTCGACGACGAGGCGCAGCTCAGTCCACCACCACCACCGTAATGCTGTTGCTGCTGAGCAGCTTGTAAATTCATACTGAGATTAAGCGCCGACGACCAAGCGGCCGCCGCGACAACAGCCGCCGACTCGCCCTTGTTGTTGCGCTCCGCCACGCTCCCGTCCTTGCTGCGCTTGGAGAACTCTCTAGAGAGCTTGGTCATGACGGCCTGCTTGGCGCGCTTGAGGGCCGAGGACCGGGCTGCTGCCTCCTCGGCCTCGGCGAGGAGGTCGGCCTCGATGGAGCGCTGGGTTGGCGAAAGGCCGTCGTCGTCGTCGGCTGACTTGTTGGCAGAGGAGCAGTACGAGTCGGGACTCTTCATCAGGGGCCCCAGTGCTGCGGATGGATCGTAAACGGTTGGCAGCAGCATCACGGGTAGCGGGTCGGGGTTCAGGATGGGCACGCTGATGTCCAGCTTGGGCCGCGGCGTCTCGGGCTGATATGCCTCGTCATCCGTGCCAACGACCTCGGGCATGAATGTGAGCTCGGGTACCTCTTCCGAGTGGTGTCGGTGGTGGTGTCGGTGGCGCCGTGGGGAATCCCGGCTGGAAGAATGCCGGTCGCTTGTGTCGTCACTGCGAGAGTGCTTGTGGTGGCTCCGGCTGCTGTGGTGGCGGTGGTTATCGCTGTGGCGCTCGCTGCGCCGCTCCTCATACTTTGGTTTGCATTCGTCTTCATGAGCTTCGTCAACATCATCATGTTTTCTGGACGATCTCCTGCGGATGCGGCGTTTTTTGAGCTTTGTCGTAAACCCCTGGCTAGCCTGTCTCGCTGCCTCGATATCGGAGGCCAAACCGCCGTCATCCGTCCGACCTCCAGCTGAGTTAGGCCGTGAGCCTTGATGTCGCCCTCCTGCTGAATAGGGTCGCGATGCTTCCTGCGCGGCAGCCTTGACCCCGCGAGCCCACTCCTCGACGCCCGCTTCCAGCGTGTCGACGTCGTTGGGGCCTCCAAACACCATGCCTTCCAAGTCGACTTCAAACAGCTCTCTGCTCGCAGCCTCCGCCGCGGCCGACGAGGCTGGGAGCTGTTCATCCTCCACGGAGCTCGCCACGGCCGAGTCAAACGAGTTGGACCTCGAAGTGCTCGGCCTGCTGTCGCTGGCGCCCACAGACCGACGCGACCAGGCTTCGCTTTGCTCGCCTTCAGTCAGCGGGGCGAGCGCCTCGTCCCAGCTGCCGCCCCGTATCAGGGCGACGTTCTCGAAATCAAACTCGCGCACCGTGTGCTTGTGGCTGGCCACGAGACCGCGCAGCTGGCCCACGTTCATGGTCGCATTGCGTACCGCCATGGACCGCAGGCGGGGCATGACCAGCGGCCTCCGGAAGGGTCGTGGCGGCAGCGGTGACATGGGACTGGTGACCTCGTTGAAGAGCTTCTTGGAGTTGAGCGGCGGGGCAAAGAGGGGGTCGCCTGAGAGGGCGATGGGACAAGGGCCCCGGCGCCCGAGCCAAGTGAAGGAAAGCTTGTCGAGCTGCGGCGCAAAGCCCCGGATGTAGTCGTCAATGATCTTGAGATGGTCCAGACCGGGCGACGGACCGTAGAAGTCCCAGGACTCGACAGAGATGTAGAGCTTGCGGATCTGGCGCCATCGGACGGCCGCAGAGGGCAGGGCGCCAAAGCCTGGGGCGTGACGAAGGTACGTGAAGGCTGATGGATGGACCCCCGACAGCGTGAGTTTGGACAGCTTGGTGAGCGGGGCGCGCTCGAGGGATATGCGCAAGCTCATCAGCGCATAGTCGACAACGTCCCGGCGGTACCGCTCCCTAGGGTCCTGTCCGGGCGTCTTGATGGTCAGGTGTCGCATGTTTCTCAGGTGTTGCATGGCATTGATGAACGAGGTGACATTGGTGGCCGAGTGAAAAAGAGGCGGGTACTGTTGTGTTAGGATCTCGCCCAGCTCCGAGTTGCCGTACTTGGGCCTCGTGGACTCGGTTGATGTATGGGGATTGTAAAGGAAGCATATCTCCTCGCCGGATTGGGGATGGATCAGGGGAGGCAGGAAGGTGGCGTGAGAATGGGGGAAGTAGAAGGTGAGGTGCTCGATGTGGTGGCCGATTCTCGACAAGGCCTCGATCCTGGTGGCCTTGGTGAGGCTATTTGCCGTGAAGGTCAGGTGGGTTCGTAGAAAGAGGCGCTTGGTGACCAGGTTGCAGCAGGCGGAGTTGGCCAGCCGAACCGAGCAGATGTCCTGCTTGGGCAGCAGCTCGAAGAGTCTCTCGCGGACAGCCTCATTTTGCCACAGGCAGTAGAATGCTTGCGGGCTAGTTGCCATGGTGCTTGCATGTCGTGAAGGGGAAGGACTTGAGTCGACGAGTGTGAGGGATATGTGGACAATGGCGCCACCAACCAGCGATGACGGTTCGAGGACGACTTTTCAATGTGATGCTTTCAAGAATGAGTTTATTGAAACTGAGAGGATGCCGGTCGGAGCACAATTCAACAACGGCCACACGGACAAGTGAGTCTTGATCAGCAAGGAAAGGGAATATAAAGTGAGGGATGAGTTCGATCTCGCTGGATGAGCGCTGAGGGCACCACCAGGGAGCCACGGACTATGAAGAGACGGTGTGTGCCGGAGAAATCAGGAAAGGGGGAAAACCTCGATCAGGGCATCGACATAAACAGAACGAAAGAGGGATGGGTTATATTGGAGCACTCGATCAACCGTGGAAACCCATGGATAGGTCCGATAGAAGTCCTATTGTTCCCCCTCCCCGACAGCCTCCGCATTTCTGGTGTTCGCCCCTTCCCCCTCTCCTCTACCCTTTGCATTCCTTGCGCGACTTTGCGATGGGGTCATGGGTCGTCCCGTGGTCGTCGCTCCAGACCGTTGAGAGCCGAAAACGAGTGGTGATGGGTGAGTCACTTGCCCCATCCCGTCGTGCAGCACTGCAGCCGTAGTGCAAGTCTCGCATGCAGGGAGCACGAGTGGACTGAAGAGGGCGAAAGAAGTAAAGGAGTGGCCCGTCGCCGCGAGCGCGCCCGACGTGGTGGACCGTGCCGGGCCTCTTGAATGGCCGGACGGCAGACCTCCTGCATGGCACCAATGCGGCCGTCTGCAGCCCGTCGCAGGGCCGACTCCTCCCATCCAGTCGGAGGGCATGAAACAGGAAACATTCTGCAAGAGTCAAGGGAGAGGGGTTGCGGGGAAAGATCAGGGGCAAGCGCTATCGATAAAAAGTGAGGCGGGAGAAGCTGGGTGGAACCGTAGAAGCCGCACCGGGATCCAATCATTTTCGTTTTTTGGGACGTGAAACGCGTCATGATCTCGACGATTGGTTCTTGGCAATCATCCCGCGCGAGACACGCGCGATCGACACACGAAACTGGCGCGCTGTGCATTCCCACTGCCGAAGCCTGCTGATCGCATAAAGACCGTAAGCGCCCCTCGACTTTGCCCTCAGACGACAGGCGAACAATTGTGAAATTCAACATGCAATGCGCTCTCGGGTCCATTTCCGGCCTGTCGATATACGGGAACCGGTCTTGGACTTCAGTCGCCCTCCTCAAGAACTGTGATCACAAGTCAGATGATGACTTCCAGGTTCCTTGCGCATTTTGGTGGTTGCTAGCCAGGTTAAAAATCGCGTGGGTTTGTGGGTTTGTCCAAGCCCACTTTCCACTGCCTTTTCCCACTACCCCCTGATGAGTGTCTCCTGCTGTGGAGAAACCTCTTTCGCCCTCGCTTCCTCACCGCCATTGACAGGCCCAGAACCCATGTACGATGACACCTACCGAAAAGGGAATTGCCCCTGGAAATGGCGCATCCCGACGGTTTGAACGATAATCAGAGGTAAACATCGCGCATCTGATTGGGCACAACAATTGCTTTCGCTGGCTGTGATTGAGCGCAGTTCTGATCATCGCTCTGTCCATACGGATATGGCACTCTGTACCACTCTCTTCTGTCCCCTTGCGGCAACACTACATACTTGTACATCTCCATACTGTGTATATCAAACAAGAGGGAAAGGCGAGAGATCTGGGAGGTTCAACTCCGTCGACGCCGGAAAGCAGGCCGACCCCTCAGCCGAGTCCAGGTCTAGTATCTTCCTCCCCCACCCCTTCGCCGACCGCCATTTCTATTTTCCTGGTAACCCTGCCGCGGCAAGGGAGGAGGGGGCCCCGGAGGGAGCGGCGATTGCGACGCATATCCCGTTCTCCCCTTCCCAACATTGTATTGCTTACTGGGTTGTTGCCTCCCGCCACGAGCCGCCCCTCCCGCATTGTTGTTGCCGGCAAAGCTAATGCGTCCAGCCCGTGCACTGCTATTCTGCACGGGCGGCCGGATGAAGTCTTCGGCATCGTCGTCGTCGCTCCCGTCCTCGAAGAAGATATGCCTTCGGGGTACAATGCTCTTGCCGAGGTCAGGCCGTCCCGAAGAGACGGTCGACCCGGCTGAAGTCACGAAAGCGATGGCCGTCTCAGATGACGCCGGGTCCAGGTACCGGTCGCAGTTGGTTTGACTCCAAGTCTCCCATGGGCTTTCGCCCTTCGTGCTGTGCGGGTTTAGCCCACAGACGGGCCCGTAATGTTCCTCGCGGCCGCAGCAGTAGCAGAATATTGGGAGCGAACGGACCTTGCGAGCAGTGTCGGGGTTGAACAGAAAGCTCCTCCAAAGCTCGTGGCAGGCCGCGTCGGCGTGATCGCGTGATTGACAGAATGCGCACTCCATCTCCTCCCGCGGCAGTGCCAGTTTCTCGGTGCAGCCGTCCATGGTGTGGCCAAGCTGCCTGCATTTTGTGCACCGTCGACGCGTCGGGCAGCTAAATGATCGATGGTCGCGGTCGCTGCAAAAGCGGCACGTCACCTCCAGACAGTCAACCGCGTCGTGGTCGCGCGACGCGCACATGTGGCAGAATGCCTCGCTGGGCCCGACTCCCGGAAAGTATCTTTGTCGGTACTCTGCATCCCCCGCATTAATAAGAACGCCGGCGCTACCATCGTCTGGCCCATCGGAGACGGCGACAATGGGAGAAGGGGCGGCATCCTCCTGCGGCAGTGACGTTGGTTCTGCCGTCTGTGGCGCCCCGGCGGGTGGAGGGTGGGCAAACATCGCGGCCACTACGGCGCTGTGGTCTTGTGCGTAATGGATCGCGGCGCGCCTAGCAGCCGCCATCTTGCTTCTCTTCAATCCGTCAATTGTCCCAACCCATCTCAGATATGACTCGGCCAGCCGATTCCGCTCCCGGGTCGTGTTGGCCTTGATTCTGCCCTCATTGAGCTGGCCAAGTGACTTACACCATGCCAGAAATCGCTCCTCCCAGCCGCGCTCATTTTTCTGGGCGACTTCAAACTGCGAAGCAGGCATAGGCGGTGGCAGGGTCCAGTCAAGTATTTGGTCCTCCTTAGGTGTTGATTTGCCGCTTTCTGGTTGTCCATTGTGTTGTTGCCCGGCCTGAGTACCCCCAAGCTGCCCGCTTTCGTCTGGGGATGTAAGCCACGGTCCTTGCGGGTCATTTTCTTGAGCCTCGGAGAACATGTCGTCGAGTTTCCCAGAGTCGAGATCCGTCTCCTCTGCAGCGCGCTCGCCAGCAGCCCGTCGTGCACGTGGAAGCGAGACACAGGACTCGAGCCACAAACCCCAGGCCTCTCTCAACAGACCTGCATCCTTGAGTCCCTCCTGGTCCTTGTTCAAGGCCATCAGTCGGGCACACCATTTGGTAAATATAGTCTGCCAGATATCGCCAGGGCCGGAGTTCGAGATCCAGTCCACATCTCTGGAGGGCATGACCAAGCTGTCGATGTCTATCGACTCAGCCGGTGGTTGCACGGGCGATTTAGACGCCTGCTGTGATGTCGGCTTGCCCAGTTTGTCCTTGGCAGCGAACGACGTCCGCAGGCCGCTGCTGACGCCGCGATTCCACCCGCTGTGAGCGTTTGGAGGAGCTTGAGCTGCAGGCAGATCCGTCTGTGGTATCGAGGATACCTCGACTTCTTCGGGAGACCCGCGCCCCTTCCGCCTCTTTGGGGATGGAACGTCTGCATTCGCACCAGGCTCCCGTTCCTTCGGGCTGTCCGTAACATCCGTGTCGCCAGGTAACTCGGTTTCCGACACAGGACGTTTCTTTCCATGCGAACGCTGGGGCGATGCTTCACCCTCCGCCGCTGTGGCTGCCTCAAGGCTGAGGGCCTCATCCAGCCTCGTTGGGGTGCTCTCCATGGCCGATAAATGATTTAACCTGATGTCCCAAGTTGCTCTCCTTCCCCCGTAGAGACTGGTCGCAGGTACCGTTCTGAGTATTCCCTGACTTCGCGAGGGACGCAGCCAGACTCTGCAAGAATCTGCCGCTGGCAGACCGGGAAAGTTCCCGCGAAGTTTCGGCTCAACTTCAAGTCTGCGGCAGAGGGCTAGTCATGGGGCTGCGTTGACGCAGGTATTTTTTAGAACAACAGAGGTCGATCACGTAAGCGAATGCAGCAATCAGATAGATGCGCTGACTCTGGCGTGGATTGCAACGGCGGAGGATTCTCAATGCTGGGTCTGCCATCGATTGTTTGTTCCCAGAATTTGCGCGGCCACAGTTCTTGGAATGCTGACGGCCAGAGCAAGCCACAGAACGTGCCTTTTCTGGCACTGTGCACACCGAGTAGCTAGTATGAAGTACGGTATGTAATGATACATCACACGAAGCCTGAACGAGGTAACCTTGCAGGCACGCTACCTTGTATTGAAGCTTGAACGTAAGGTAACGATGAAAGCCGGCGTAAGGCACATAACAGGCCGTCCCCATGGGCAAGAAGGAGGAGACCCACTCGAAATACGACCACCAAGCGCTCCGACACTCGTTAGTGTTCGATGTCCCTTCTTGCTCATCTCCGGCCTTGCGCCAGAGTGGAGGTACGTGGTCCTCATCATTGTGCACCTCGTTTCGGGGCTCTGGCCAGATTGCCATCAATTCTTATCAACTCTGGCAGTCCTCACGAGCGTCCTATTGCCTCTCCCTCCAATAGCCTGCCCAATTCATTTTGCTCCGAGTCCGGACCCTGAAATTGGGAGCCATCGACGTTGCTGCAGCTCCTCGGCTGCCATCCAGAACCGCCCTTTGGTTCCGAACCTGGCAAGGCACCGGCGCCAGCCGTATCCCGTCGTCAGCCGTGTCCCGACACCACCTCCTATCCTCTCACCGTCGCTGTCCGCGTCGCGCATCATTTGCCCTCCAATTGGAGGCGGTCCCGAGGTAGCTGGCCGTCCGACCAAGTCGAGTTCAGTATAGCGAGAATACAGAGTGGCCTCGTGTGACCGGGGAACAGCGGTGACATCATCTCGGTAACCGCGGGAGCCGTGGCCGGGTCGACTATCTTCGTATACCCTCAGAGGCCTGACCACGATCGATTCGCGCTGCAACGTCGATCTTGCGTCTCTCTACGCCCATCCATTATCCGCTCGAGCGTCGCACGTTGCGGCGACAGAAACACCGCCAAACTGTCGTCCCCAATTCTCCTCTCTCGCACCGTCTCCTACGACGCGGGCACGAACCCTCCGCGTCGTGGAGCTACGCACGGCAGTATGACGGACAAGGGTGGTAGGAGGAGGAGATCTAGCAGTATCCTCCAGGTCTACCACGAGCCGCCCGAGCCCATTGAGCAGCTCAGTGACCAGTCTGCTCTGCCCAACCTGAACGCGAATTGGGTCAACGCCAAAGGTACGCTTGGATCTATGCCGTTAGCAGTGCGCCTGCTAGCTGCGGTCCAACACCCATCCCTCTCCGCAATTCAATATCCAGAATTTCCTTCCGGCTGACGGACCTTGTTTATCAGGTGCTTGGACCATCCACCCCGTCCTGATCGTCTGCCTCAAAATTTTTTACGACAGTATTCCGGGCGTTTCCCAGGAAACATCATGGACGCTGACAAACATCACGTACATGTTTGGTTCTTATATAATGTTCCATTATGTCCGTGGGGTCCCATTCGAGTTCAACGGCGGTGCCTACGACAACCTCAACATGTGGGAGCAGATCGATGACGGGGCTCAGTACACTCCCTCCAAGAAGTTTTTGCTCAGCGTTCCCATTGTGCTTTTTCTCCTGAGCACACACTACACGCATTACGACCTGGCGTACTTTACCATCAACTTCCTTGCTGTTTTGGCAGTTATTATTCCGAAACTGCCTTTTGTGAGTAGACCCCAGTTCTGGCAGCCATGTGCTCGTTTGTGAGCTCGTTTCTAATACTCATTACTAGAGTCACCGCATGCGGATAGAGTTATTCTCTGGGAACACTGACGATTAAGTAGTGTAATGGGACACTGGGATGTGCGCTCCGATCGAACAGACAACTTGATTGTCGGGCATGGTTGCGGGCAGGCGATCACGAGCATAAGAGGGTGGCGAAGCGTTCATAAGCATCAGAGGTTGGAGAAGCTATCTTTCTCCTTTGGCAAAGCACACATCTTCACAAGAACAGAAAATCAGACGCTCGAATCCGTTGAATTCAAAGCGCAGCACGATCTCCGCGAAACCAATCTATTTCCATCCAGAAGCCCGGCCGAGTCCAGCACGCTCAAGGGTTTCCCTCCCCTAGGGTGGCGGGTTATTCGCTGATAAGCCAGACGGGCGGCAGGCAAAGTCCATGACGAACAGCATCCACGTCAGTGTTAGATCAGGCCAGGAATGTCGTTGGATGTATAACACGCAAGCTATGCACCGAGCTGAAGCTTCCTCGGAACTTTTCTCCCCGCCAGCTCTCTCCGCACTTTGAGTGACGGCCCAGTGACGCCAGATCGAATCATGACTGAGATCACGACACAATAAGCGAGAGCTTCCTATTCCGCCTTGACCTCCACCAGAAGCTATTTGTACCCCTTCCTCCTCTCCTAAGTTTGACTTCAATGTCTTGAACCATTCCTCCGTCTATCTTTACTCGTTTTCTTGGAAATCGAGCAAATATCTCAGTTATCACCCGTTTCTGTTGTGCCGCTCCCCCGCCTAATAACCGACCAACATGAAGGCCCCGCTCGTTACACTTGGTGCTGCCTTTGCAGCCATGATCTGGGCATTGCCCACGACCCCGGACAAGCGTCTCGTTCCCGACGCTGGAGGCCGTTACGCTCGAGCTGCCGTGGCGGGTCCTGTCCCACCCCTATCGCCTCGCACTCCGTCCTTGGAGGACGATGAGGTGGTGAAGCTCGCTGCCGCCATTGTTGACAAGCGCCAGCGGGACGACGATGACAAGGACAAGGACAAGAAGAAGCACGACGATGAGAAGAAGAAGCACGACGATGAGAAGAAGAAGGACGACGATAAGAAGAAGAAGCACGACGATGAGAAGAAGAAGCAC